>NC_091295.1:31668735-31686235 GCF_038502225.1 Cherax quadricarinatus
TGACTTTAGGTGCTTGTCCAGTGCCAGCTTGAAGACTGCCAGGGGTCTGTTGGTAATCCCCCTTATGTGTGCTGGGAGGCAGTTGAACAGTCTCGGTCCCCTGACACTTATTGTATGGTCTCTTAACGTGCTAGTGACACCCCTGCTTTTCATTGGGGGGATGGTGCATCGTCTGCCAAGTCTTTTGCTTTCGTAGTGAGTGATTTTCGTGTGCAAGTTCGGTACTAGTCCCTCTAGGATTTTCCAGGTGTATATAATCATGTATCTCTCCCTCCTGCGTTCCAGGGAATACAGGTTTAGAAACCTCAAGCGCTCCCAGTAATTGAGGTGTTTTATCTCCGTTATGCGCGCCGTGAAAGTTCTCTGTACATTTTCTAGGTCGGCAATTTCACCTGCCTTGAAAGGTGCTGTTAGAGTGCAGCAATATTCCAGCCTAGATAGAACAAGTGACCTGAAGAGTGTCATCATGGGCTTGGCCTCCCTAGTTTTGAAGGTTCTCATTATCCATCCTGTAGCAGATTTGGCCTGACTGAGCTCAAGCTCTTGGGCTTGTCTTTTAAGTTTGCGTTGGGTAAACGTAATCTGTCTCCGTAGCAATACATTCATGCCCAGTATTGGTTGCAGCCTCTATTAGGTCAACCTCAATTCAGGAGTCATCAACCCGAGGGCCGCATGCGGCTCCAGTAAAGATTTAATGCGGCTCTCTAACCCTACTAGAAAAATAAATAATAATACTGCTCAGTTTCTAAATTGATAAGTTATTTTTTTTTTCGAGAAATGAGTCGCTCACTGCGTGTTGTACCAGTAAAGTCAGAAGCTCGAGCAGAGGCGAGGATAAAAACTGACACGTCAAAGCTACGGTCAATACTAAATGATGAACATTTCCACAGAAGTTTAAGGCGGTCTTTAACCTTGAACTATGTTAATGCGCTCTACTGAACTGCAGCCTCAAGTGTCGCATTATGATTAAATAAATAAGAAACTTTAAGTATGCTATGTTTATCTATTCATAACATTAATACTCACGTCACACGACATTCATAAACATTTGTATTCAAATGCACTTTGTTGTATTTGTTATTATAACTTAGTTTTAAATGCGATTTAGTTTTCTTGACTGGATCTCATTTTTCCTATATTACGATGAACTATGAGGGGAAGAGGTTATTGCAAATTAAGACGTATTTCAGTAATAAAATGTGTGGTTTCTAAAAGAGGGTTACTAGTTTTGATGTGTTTGAAGTCAACATACGTTAATGTTATTAATATGTCGGCGATGTCAGTTACTGCGTTACTTCACCTTTTGTTTCAAGGTGCGACCTTCATCACACACGTGTGTGCGATGAGGAGCCGCACTTGGGAATTCATCACATACTTGTGTGTGATGATTTTTTTTATATTTCTAGTGTAATTATCAGCTATAACAGCAAATTTCCTTGTCAGTCTTGCACAATCTGTTGTTTAGGCTCCGTCTTTTCTTTAGTGATTTTGTCAAGACTTTTCCAAATTTTAGTTTTATATTCTTCCAGCTCTTCCTTCTCCCTCTCTAAACTTTCGATAACATTTCCAGAGATATCTTGAGCTAGTTGCACCTGCATTTCTAGTTCTGTCTTTTGTTTAGATATTACTGCACAACTATTTTATGTTTCTATGTTATACTGTTTTTCACCTTTTATCTCCTCCATATCAATGATTTCTTATTTATAGTCACTTTCTGATCCTTATTTATTATTTTATATTATATTATGCGTTTCCCCCACTTATATTTCAGCTTAAAACCTTTAATTTGTTAAAAAAAAAAAACATTTTCCCGATTTAATTTTTCCATCAACCCTTCCTCTCTTAACTAATTTTGTTCAATTATTTTTTTTGTCATTCTGTTTATCCATCCACGAATTTTTTCTGCTAGTGTATAAGATCCTTGTGTTGATCTGCCGTCCGCCATGATGTAAACATGGACCTCTGTGTTGACGTTTTTCACTATTCTGTCTTAATATATAAATATTTTATCCGTACCCCTAATCGTTCTTCTCCCTTCCCTGAAATGCTGCGTGCGTGTGTGTGTTAATTGCCGGCTGTCAAAGGCACTTGTCGACAGACCCTCGGCCTATTGTATAGTGTGTGTGTGTGTGTGTGTGTGTGTGTGTGTGTGTGTGTGTGTGTGTGTGTGTGTGTGTGTGTGTGTGTGTGTGTGTTTGAGTCTCCTGGCCCCGGTCTCTTAACCGCATATGCCCATATCCGTATCATGCTCTTAGGCGTATCTCATTCATATCCGTATTACGCTCTTTAACGTGATTCACATATATCCGTATTATACTCTCCCTCGTGTTTCACCCACTTCCGTATTGTATCGTGTCGTCTCTAAACATCCAGTTTATGCTGACGTATTTCGTTCATATTATCACTGTACTTAATGTTTCTGGCATGTCTGAAGTATGCTCAGAATAATATGCTGTCTCTGGCTAGTGATCTTCGTTTGGTCTGTTTTTTTCCACCTGCTTCTGATGTGCGGTATATCCTCTTAATTATTAAATATATACCTCTGTGAGCTTGATTTCGCCTTGCTGGTACTACTACTCACTTGCTGGTGTTATCGTCACCTGGCCTCTCTTTTATCTCCATTTTTTTCCATTCTGTTTTTTTTTCCTCGCTCAGTTTTGACTTCATAATGATCCAGGTCGGACCGAAACGCATTTTCTTCACCAAAATGTGAGCTATTTGCAAATTGTTTCAGCAGAGCTATTGTAATTTTTATTCTCCTTTTCATTTTTTTTACACTTTAAACAACCTTATATGTAAGCCCTTACATGTTAATGGTATTGTATAGCAAAAATCTATTTATAAAAAAACATGAGATTTAGTGGGTGGTGCATTAAGGTGCCTGTGGAGACAGAGCCGTATCTATGAAGACGGTGCCCCTGGTGGGCGAAACGTTTTGTCAGTGCAACGCCAATAACTATATTGTGACTTATTTAAGACATCTGGAATCTCTGGTTCATCCAGCATCTCTCGAGTGTACATACTTAGGCAGCAGTACACCGAGTCATTCCCTAGTATAAACAACAGGTTACCTCATTAGTACACTGCCAATGAAAAACAAACTGTTGTAACACATTGTGACAAAAGAGCAAAATCTAGCTCAAAGGAACTTGGCTTTATGTACTCTAAGTTCTGTTTTGCAGTGGTATTTTTTTAAATTATTTTTTTTAGACCGAAGAGACCACTCATAGCGAGGCGTTTACTTTGATAAGTAAGTTTATTCAGGTTCAGGTACAGGTACACATAAATATAGTTAAATTATCATAATTAGCAACATATGTGCAGATACCTAGGTAACCCAAAAAAGTCAGACAAAGGGACTTATTTCCATTGGGCTCTTTGTAATATCTATATAAACCTTAAGAGTTAAAACAGGTAAGTAACTCCGTATGAAAAGTACATAAAGAGCTTTATTCATACATACCATTATTATTATTAGTCTTAATATCAGAATTATTACATTCGTGGGGAGTGCTAAACCTTTATGGGTCATATAGCGCCTGGGGGAATGGAAGGTATTCATTCTCGATTCAAGGAACTAGAGCACAGGTCCAATTCTTTAGATCAAGAGCCCCTCCCTAGCATCAATGAGTCTTCCTTGTGGGGCGCGTGTGCCATTAACAAATAGTTTGAAGGTATAATAATATACTTAATGTAATATAATCGTGAAGTTCAGCGTTGTTAATCAAGACTTAACATATATTTATTATGTCTCCCACTGTTTATGCCAATGTTTACATTGTATTTCTCATAATAATTCTTATTATATTTTTAACTCAGAGGAAAAAAAATTGACAGAATATGTTAGTGCTTCTTACAACTGTATATATCAAAAACTCGAATTAGTACCTTTATCGTAGTTTCTCAAGCTTTGTTTACAGCTTAAGTATGTGGCAAACTTCAACATGGAGACTGTTCAGTGCCCTGATGTGTGGACACGCCCTTCCACTATAATTTCTTATTCTTTAATGCACTGTTGAGCCAAATTTGACACTTTTGTCAATTAGTGCCCAATTTTCTTTTCCAAATTCTGAATTTTATCTTCCATAATGCAACACACACACACACACACACACACACACACACACACACAACTTTTTATTCTTCTATAATCATCAATTTTGCCTTATTAACCCTTTATTTTTGTGTTAGTCTACGGCGTCATAGAGAACAAGTTTGTTGTTGACATCACTAGTACAAGACTCTAGACTAGAATAGTGACTAGAATCTCCTGACTAGTGACTAGAATCACTTTAGCGACTAGAATTGCTAGACTAGTGAACAGAATCACCAAAGTAGTGACTAGAATCACCTGGCTAACTAGAATCACCTGACTAGTATCTAGAATCACCTGACTAGTGACTAGAATTACTAGACAGAGGTTTCTCCCGAGAGTCCCAATAAAGGCTTTAAGTTGCTCCATTGTTGATAGAAATAATGGGAAGAAAAGTGGGGTAATAATTTTTATTTCAGCATGGTACAGTGTATGTACAGAGGTGGATGACATTTAGTTGTGCATGCAGAAAGTCCATGATTATGCAGAGCATTTCGGGCAAGCTTAAGCCTAACTTAAGACTACAATGTCTGTTCCCGGAAAATGCTGCATATAGACGATGTAATGGCTGAAGGAATAGCTGTGTAATTTTCACTCCTGAATTAGAAAGTTGTACTATTTAGACAAGGTATACTACTCTGGGACATAATTATTTCTTAAAAAAATTGAATACATCAGCAGTGTACTGCTACCCTATTCTGTATGATAATTACACAGCTAGCTATGTTTTCCTTGTCGTTTTCCAGTCATGCAGGATGGGGCTCGTACAAGGTGTTTAAATTTGTCCAGCCTGAGTTGTGAGTCCTCAGTAGGAAATGAGAATATCGTCAAGCATTTTCTGCAAGGATGCTGTAAGATAGCCAATCACATATACACATATATACATACATATACTTGTATTAAGGCTTCAAGACATGATAATTTAGTAATCTTGTCAAATTGTAATTTAACTCTCTGACTGGAAATCTGGAATACAACGATTACTTAGAGCTAGTCCAGGATTGCTTGTAACGTAGTTTATGACAGAACGAACTAAGGCAAAAAATCTGTTTGATCTAGTTCTGGCAAACAAACCAAGGACCCTGAATCTATAACTTTCAATATTACATGAAAGTAGAATACTCAGGAAAATACAGTAGATATTCCAGATTTTCACAAGACAACTTGCAGTGGGCTTAGAGAACACTTGTCCAGTACTGTATGGATTAATTTGTCCAACGAGTACATCAGTGAAGATCTTACTTATACTAACGAAGAAAACTGTCAGTTTGGCATATTTCTCAATATTGTAGAAGCTGATGAATTAGACATTTGTGCAACACTTGGATATCTTTATTACAGAATACCCAAGTGTTGCATAAGTGCATAATTCGTCAACCTGTTGGTTCAATGAACCAGTTATCTACACTGTAGAAGCTTCACAAAGAACACATATTCCTGACAGAGATATCAATAAAATAAAATGATCCCAAATAGGTGAATGAAAGACCTAAACATCTCTTGGGAGAGAAAAGACAATATCAAAGACGCGTCCAAAAGGAGAGGGTCGTTTTATGAATAAACCTGCTAATATTAAAAGAGAGGAAAACAGAGATAAAACGATAAGCGAGAAAGTGAAATCAGAGTTTCAGTGGAATCAAAGACAAATTCGAAAGGTTTCTTCTTAGTATATAGAAGAGAGATTAGAAAAAAGCTGAATCCACTTAAAGCTAACTCTGGACAGCTTACTGATACTGAGAAAGAAATGTAATCAATTTGCAACAATAATTTCATGCCGAGGTGTACGTAAAAACGCAAACAATAACCAGTAATTATAGAGAATCTAAGGAAAAATAAATTACATAATGTCACTGCCACAAGAAATATGGTTATTAAACAATTAGTAGACTGATTAAGGTAAAATAAGTCTATGGGTCCAGATGAACTTAAGGAATACAAGATGAAAATTAGTTCGCTAACTAGTCTGTCTATTCAGTATATCCCTACAAGCTGATATAACTGTTATGTAGTTTCTTATTTACTTAAGTGAAGTGTACATATAAATCCAGATGTACTCCTGTTAACCCTTTTGGGGCCTAGTTCCCTGAGCGAGTGGAAATTGAGAGGGGAGTGTAGACAGTAGGGTACTGAGTGTGGAGGAGGATTGTAAACGGTGGGGGTAGCTGGTGTAGTGGTTATATATGATAGTGCTCTTGCACTACCGTCCACGGGATGGATATGGGGTGCCAATAAACTAGCCACTTCGATGGCAAAATCTAATCTTACCGCCAAATCTGCCTGACGTCAATAGCGGGCATCTTATTAGAATCGATAATAACATACAGTTAGAAGCCACTTTGTTGAAGATGACGAGTCGCAGCTTGGATTCACAAGTTCTTGCTTAACAAATTTGCTGACTTTTGAATATGACATTTGAGGAGATGTACCAACGCAAAGTACTGGATGCTGTTTACCAAAATTGTAGTAAGACTTTTGATAAAGTCACACACAGGAGACTGTTAAACAAAGTGGCAGCACACGGTATTGAAGGTAAAGATCTCTTATCGATTGAGGCATGGTTGAGTAATAGGAAGCAGAAAGTGTTGCATGGATAAGTAAAGTTGGAATGGGAACCAGTTACAAGTAGCATTCCACAAGAATCAGTTTTGGGCCCCTTGTTGTCTGTAATCTACACTGATGTCCTTAATGGAAGAATTAAAAGTGACACGAGTTAATTTTATAACAAAAACAGGCTAATTAATGAATTCGGAAGGGAATGCCGTAGAATTTTGGAATGATTTGGATAAATTAATGTCATGGTCAGGGAAAAAATGGCAGATGCAATTCAATGTGGAAAAATCGAAGATCTATTCTTTGCGAGTGAAAATAACTTAAACACCTGTGTACTAAATAATGTAGAACTTGCTCATATTTGATGTGAAAAGGACTTAGGAATCTTTGCCAGCAAAAATCTGAAGCCAAGACAGCAGGGCCTAAATGTCTGTAATAATGCCAATGAACTGCTTGGATTATTCTCAAAGTTATTCTATTTATATACATTATTAGTAAGACCTCATTAGATTATTCAACACAGTTCTGGTCTCCGTACTAGATAATAAATACAAAAGCATTGGAGAATATACGGAGAATGACAATGTTGAAGTTAATACACTGTATGTGAAATCTTTCCAGAAGGCAAACAGTTAATCTCTTGATAGGCATAGATTGAAGGTAGATGTGATTGAGGAATATAAGTGGAAGTCATGAGATGCTGTGGATATTTAACCAGGAAAAACTCGAAACAATAGTTTCAAATTGGGAAACTTTGGATTTAGAAAGCATATAGGCAAGTACAGGTTAAACTATAGCATTATAGATCAGTGGAACAACTTGCCAAGTCGAGTCATTGAAACTAACACTTTGCATAGCTTTGAAAATAGATTAGACAAGTATATTTGAATGAGAGGGGTTGGATTGGAAAAGACCTACCTAGCAGTGGGCCTAATAGATGCATTCGTATTGCTTTTCCTTTCTTATGTTTTTAGACTCAAAACATGAAAGTGCTCAAACCCATTCCAACCACCTCCCAAAAGTCAATTAACAAAATGCTCTCCGCGTCTCCTGAGGGTGTAATGGCCGAGCCAGGATTTCAACCTGGTTATTGCTAGGCTTTCTATTGTGCTCATCAGGTGAGTGGTGACACTATGAGCAGTTGTCGGTCCTCTCGAGTACTGGCTGGGAGAGATTCTTTTTATGGGAAAACTGGATTCATCAGGAATATGCTGCTTCTCTATTCTGTATGAAAGTTGCATAGTAGGGGTGAAATAAGCTTAGCTGTTTGACTGTCACATACCATAACAAAGGGTAGATTTCATACGCAGTGTTGAAATCTGTCAGCCTGAGCTGGGAGACTTCAGTAGGTCTATAAGGATATCGTTGAGTTTTTTCTTTTTTTGTTTTTAATATCATTAGGTGCGCGGATTCCTTTAACCCAACACATAAATACTTGAATCAGGTACTGGTGTTTTTTTTACGCAGGTGTTTCTTACACAAGATGTGACATTCCAACCGAGTTGAAGTTTTCTAGCACATTTTTTCCTGGATGTGACCTATGGCAGTCGATTAACATACTGGTACATATTTCTGTTGCTAGGTGGGCAGGAGCAGCAGAGGTGCAAGGAAAGTTGCTCATGTATTTTCTCCTGGTCTGGAAGTCAAATCCAAGACCTTGCGATTATGAGCCTAAGGCTGACCGGTGCTAGGATCCACCCGACAAACCAACCTAAACTTGCTGGACCCACTGAGTGAGGGGTGGCAATGAGTGGTGATGGCGGAGGTGGGGGTGTTAGAGTGAAGATGGTGTGGTGGTAGTGTTGAGTGGAATGTTGGTTGCTCGGGGATGGAGGTGGGCGGTAGACATGCCAGAGGTTGATTGCTTAATTGGGTTTGAAGCCTACCGACTACACAAGACCCAGTAAAAGGCTGCATGTAACTAGTTCTTCACCAGCCAAGAATACTACACTCTCCAAAAATCAGAATTAAACTCTCACTATATTTACACTAAGAGACATATATCTCTCGGTGTATATATTTCCCTGTGCGAGTGGAAATTGAGAGGGGAGTGTAGATAGGGGGTTACTGAGTGTGGAGGGGGATTGTAGGCGGTGGGGGTAGTTGGTGTAGTGGTTATATATGATAGTGGTGATACGGCGGCTCTGCAATTTACGAGATATCTCAGCACTGGTCACTAAAAAGTTGTTCCAAATATTGGTGATGCCATCAGCTGTTTCTGTGACACTACCGTCCGTCATACACCAGCTGTTTGTATGACACTACCATCCGTCATACACCAGCTGTTTGTATGACACTACCGTCCTTCATACACCAGCTGTTAGTATGATACTACCATCCTTCATACACCAGCTGTTAGCGTGACTGCCGTCCTTCATACACCAGCTGTTAGTATGATACTACCATCCTTCATACACCAGCTGTTAGCGTGACTACCATCCTTCATACACCAGCTGTTTGTGTGACACTACCGTCCTTCATACACCAGCTGTTTGTATGACACTACCGTCCTTAATACACCAGTAATGTGTATACACTAATATATTCAAGGTTCCAATGAGGTATACAGCCTCACTTCCTTGGATCAAGAGCCCTTCACAAGGCTTTTAAAGCTTTTACACATCTCACGCTGTTTACAGGACACCAGCTGGTACTTCTTCCACGTTGTCAACTGATGTGACATGTAGTCAGTCACCATTATTTACCTGTCATTCGATGTTCGATGCTTACATACGGTCAGCTGAAGTTGCGCATATATAGCGATTTTGGCTTAAATATCAACCCTCTTCTTGCCGAACAAGGCAAGCGAAAATCACTCTGAACCTAACGAAAAAATATATATTTCATTGCGTTTGTTTATTATTAAATTAATGTAAACTTTTCTAAAAATATATTTAGTTGGATTAGGCTAAATTAAGTTGCGCTTGTAATAATAAGGTTAGGTAAAGTTTCTAAGGTTCTTTTGGTACAAAATTATTAATTTTTATATTAACATAAATGGAAAAAATTTACATAGGGTTGCGATATTTGCTTAATATCTTTAAGTATAAGAGGCAATTTTAGGAAGGACTTAATTTTAAATGAGTTCTTGCTAATTGACCAATGCACAAATAACCAGCACATAGGAGACAGGCGGTTACGAAGACGTTTCGATCCAACTTAGACCGTTTGCAAAGTCAACAATAACAGAAAGGAGAGGAGGAGGCAGTAAATATAGGCCAGCAGACAGGGACGGGACAAGAGAGGTAATAGGATAGGAAGTAGAGAGGTAGTGGTAGAGGTAGTAGTAGATGAGTCAGTCATTGACTAAGAAAGAGCACTGCAAGGGAGCTAGGGACCCACAAAGGATATGAACAAAAACACAGAGGGGGGAAAATAAATAATAAAAGGCCAAATACTCATGGCGGAAGAAAGAAAAGCCAAAGGAGATGGAGGAAAGAGGAAAGGAGAAGATGGAGAAGGAGAAAAAAGACTCAGGTTAAATCACTGGTGTTCTAAAGTTTGGAGCATTTTACCATGTAATGGGAAAGGAAGCCACGACTAAGATTCATGCAAGGAAAGTTGTGTATAAGGGAGGATTCAACCAGACGGCGACTGTAAAAGTTAGAAGTAGGGTAGACAATTTTAGTAGAAGACCAGTCAGTAGGATGACTGTGATCTCTGACATGACAGAAAAGAGAATTGTTGGTGTCGGCAAGCTTAACACTACTTTTGTGCTCTCTGAGTCTGTCAGAAAGAGAACAAACAGTTTCTCCAAAGTACTGAAGAGGACAAGAGGAACAGGATTTAGAATAGACACCTGGAGTATTTATAGAAGGGGAGGTATGAACTAGTTTGGTGCGACGAGTGTTAGTCTGGCGAAAAGTAAGTTTGATGTCTAAGAAACGGAGAGAGTTGTTAAAATTAAAAAGACTGGAAATATAGGGAAGGCAGAGGACAGGAGAGTTCCCAGGAGTAGAGAGATTGGGAGAGAAGAAAGTCCGTTTACCACGTGCGGGTTATATGTGCATTGTTTCAGTCATGGTACTGTGTCATTAATTGACCAATTTTTTCTATTCGGAACGACATATATATATATATATATATATATATATATATATATATATATATATATATATATATTTGTGTGTGTGTGTGTATGCGTGTGTGTGTATGCGTGTGTGTGTGTGTGTGTATGCGTGTGTGTGTGTGTGCTTGTGTGTGTGTATATATATATGCGTGTGTGTGTGTGTGTGTGTGTATGCGTGTGTGTGTATGCGTGTGTGTGTGTGTGTGTGTGTGTGTGTGTGTGTGTGTGTCGTGCCGAATAAGTAAAACTTACGATTTTGGCTTAAATATCAACGCACTTCTTGCCGGATAAGGCAAGCGAAAATTTGTGTGTGCAATAATTTCGCAAAAACCAATCCGAATCTAACGAGAAAAGCATATTTAGTTGGATTAGGCTAAATTAAATTGCGCTTGTTATAATAAGGTTAGGTAAGTTTCCTAAGATTCTTTTGGTACAAAATCATTATTGTTTATATTAATATAAATGAACAAAATATATTTTTAAACGTATAAGAAACAACTTTAGAAAGGACTTAATTTTAAATAATTGACCAGTTTTACCTATTCGGCACGACATTATATATATATATATATATATATATATATATATATATATATATATATATATATATATATATATATATATATATATATATATATATATATATATACTTCCTAAGGCCTGGTCACAGACCGGGCCGCGGAGGCGTTGACCCCCGGAACTCTCTCCAGGTAAACTCCAGGTAAATATATATATATATATATATATATATATATATATATATATATATATATATATATATATATATATATATATATATATATATATATAATATTATACGAGAGCTGATTGTATACTCGTATGTGAGTTGTTGTATGCAGTCAGCCGACAGCAACAGCAGCAACATCACTGATTAGATGGGAGCAGAAATACCAGCACTATTTGTCAGCTCACAACATCAGTACCAGTAACACTATTAAAAACAGCATGTTTATATTTATTAAGGTATCTGATGCAGCTATGATCCTTTTATCAACACTACGACTGCTGAGACTTTCCTTAGTAACTAAAAACAGATGTTGCTGTACTTATTAGCACTACCACTACTGCTCCTTATATTACTAACACAACTAGTGCTTCTATTAGTAGTAATAATACTATTAGTACTATTACTATTGCTGCCGCAGCTGCTGTTAGTAAGTAATACTTCTACATCTGTTACTGTCATCTGGATCATTGTTATTTAGCGTTTTAGCGAGTTTAAAAATTGGCACTAATTCGCATTTAAATATCCAGGCAGCAGTAAATATTGAACTGCGGTGTGTCATTCATGGTTTGTGTTGGTGGTGCGGCCACTGAAGGTTTTTATAGCACTTGTTTCTGATTTAGCAGCCTTAATTGAAGACAAGATACGTGCTAAACATGCAAGCAGAGGCAGCAAACAAATTGCTAGACGGGTTATGGCGTTATCATGGAATATCAGGTACATTGCCAACTCAGATTTAGGGATATAAAGATTTTTTATACAAAACCCGGCATAGTGGATTAATGCAGTGACACTCCAGCGCCAGACTTGGCAAAGCATTTGGTGGGAGGGGGAGGAGACGGCTGATATACACACTATTTACTTTGAATACAAAACAAATTTATTGTCCATCATAGTTTTTTTGTGTTTTCTCTTTTGCTGGTCATTGGGTGGACGAAGGCAGGGCGACATTATGAGCCAGACGCTCCTCTGTACCACTTGTTATTTTCCAGTATAATAAGATATTTTTCTTGTTCAAAAGAGTGCAAGCAAAGATAGCAAATCCTATCTGAGGCGCCCTTGCTATATGTTTGTCTGGAATAATCTTGTGATATCAGGGCAACAGCTAATCAAACAGTGTCACCATGAAATCTTTACGAAACTCTTAAGGAGCCATTGAAAGTGTCATCATATGATATAGACTCCTGTCAGGCGATTCTTTTTCATGGTGAATAAACTAACATGTGTGGGAATATATTTCTAAGATGTAGACGCTTTCACTTGTAAAATACTCTGATTCTGAGTATGTCTGATTACTTTTTTTTTTCACGACGGTGGTCAGAGCTGACACGATCGTTCACCATGGTCACGGGTGACACGATCGTTCACCGTGGTGGTCACGGGTGACACGATCGTTCACCATGGTGGTCACGGGTGACACGATCGTTCACCATGGTGGTCACGGGTGACACGATCGTTCACCATGGTGGTCACGGGTGACACGATCGTTCAACATGGTGGTCACGGGTGACACGATCCTTCACCATGGTGGTCGCGGGTGACACGATCGTTCACCATGGTGGTCACGGGTGACACGATCGTTCACAATGGTGGTCACGGGTGACACGATCCTTCACCATGGTGGTCACGGGTGACACGATCGTTCACCATGGTGGTCACGGGTGACACGATCGTTCACCATGGTGGTCACGGGTGACACGATCGTTCACCATGGTGGTCACGGGTGACACGATCGTTCACCATGGTGGTCACGGGTGACACGATCGTTCACCATGGTGGTCACGGGTGACACGATCGTTCACCATGGTGGTCACGGGTGACACGATCGTTCACCATGGTGGTCACGGGTGACACGATCGTTCACCATGGTGGTCACGGGTGACACGATCGTTCACCATGGTGGTCGCGGGTGACACGATCGTTCACCATGGTGGTCGCGGGTGACACGATCGTTCACCATGGTGGTCACGGGTGACACGATCCTTCACCATGGTGGTCACGGGTGACACGATCGTTCAGCATGGTGGTCACGGGTGACACGATCGTTCAGCATGGTGGTCACGGGTGACACGATCGTTCAGCATGGTGGTCACGGGTGACACGATCGTTCACCATGGTGGTCACGGGTGACACGATCGTTCACCATGGTGGTCACGAGTGACACGATCGTTGAGCATGGTGGTCACGAGTGACACGATCGTTCAGCATGGTGGTCACGAGTGACACGATCGTTGAGCATGGTGGTCACGGGTGACACGATCGTTCACCATGGTGGTCACGAGTGACACGATCGTTGAGCATGGTGGTCACGAGTGACACGATCGTTCACCATGGTGGTCACGGGTGACACGATCGTTCACCATGGTGGTCGCGGGTGACACGATCGTTCACCATGGTGGTCACAGGTGACACGATCCTTCACCATGGTGGTCACGGGTGACACGATCGTTCAGCATGGTGGTCACGGGTGACACGATCGTTCAGCATGGTGGTCACAGGTGACACGATCGTTCAGCATGGTGGTCACGGGTGACACGATCGTTCACCATGGTGGTCACGGGTGACAAGATCGTTCACCATGGTGGTCACGGGTGACACGATCGTTCACCATGGTGGTCACGGGTGACACGATCGTTCACCATGGTGGTCACGGGTGACACGATCCTTCACCATGGTGGTCACGAGTGATACGATCGTTCACCATGGTGGTCACGGGTGACACGATCGTTCAGCAGGGTGGTCACGGGTGACACGATCGTTCACCATGGTGGTCACGGGTGGCACGATCGTTCACCATGGTGGTCACGGGTGACACGATCGTTCAGCATGGTGGTCACGAGTGACACGATCGTTGAGCATGGTGGTCACGAGTGACACGATCGTTCACCATGGTGGTCACGGGCGACACGATCGTTCACCATGGTCACGGGTGACACGATCGTTCAGCATGGTGGTCACGAGTGACACGATCGTTCAGCATGGTGGTCACGGGTGACACGATCGTTCACCATGGTGGTCACGGGTGACACGATCGCTCACCATGGTGGTCACGGGTGACACGATCGCTCACCATGGTGGTCACCGGTGGCACGATCGTTCACCATGGTGGTCACGGGTGACACGATCGTTCAGCATGGTGGTCACGAGTGACACGATCGTTGAGCATGGTGGTCACGAGTGACACGATCGTTCAGCATGGTGGTCACGAGTGACACGATCGTTCACCATGGTGGTCACGGGTGACATGATCGTTCACCATGGTGGTCACGGGTGACACGATCGTTCAGCATGGTGGTCACGAGTGACACGATCGTTCACCATGGTGGTCACGGGTGGCACGATCGTTCACCATGGTGGTCACGGGTGACACGATCGTTCAGCATGGTGGTCACGAGTGACACGATCGTTGAGCATGGTGGTCACGAGTGACACGATCGTTCAGCATGGTGGTCACGAGTGACGCGATCGTTCACCATGGTCACGAGTGACACGATCGTTCACCATGGTGGTCACGGGTGACACGATCGTTCAGCATGGTGGTCACGGGTGACACGATCGTTCACCATGGTGGTCACGGGTGACACGATCGTTCACCATGGTGGTCACGGGTGACACGGTCGTTCAACATGGTGGTCACGGGTGACACGATCGTTCACCATGGTGGTCACGGGTGACACGATCGTTCACCATGGTGGTCACGGGTGACACGATCGTTCAGCATGGTGGTCACGGGTGACACGATCGTTCAGCATGGTGGTCACGAGTGACACGATCGTTGAGCATGGTGGTCACGAGTGACACGATCGTTCAGCATGGTGGTCACGAGTGACACGATCGTTCACCATGGTGGTCACGGGTGACACGATCGTTGAGCATGGTGGTCACGAGTGACACGATCGTTCACCATGGTGGTCACGAGTGACACGATCGTTGAGCATGGTGGTCACGAGTGACACGATCGTTCACCATGGTGGTCACGAGTGACACGATCGTTCACCATGGTGGTCACGAGTGACACGATCGTTCACCATGGTGGTCACGGGTGACACGATCGTTGAGCATGGTGGTCACGAGTGACACGATCGTTCACCATGGTGGTCACGGGTGACACGATCGTTCAGCATGGTGGTCACGGGTGACACGATCGTTCACCATGGTGGTCACGGGTGACACGATCGTTCACCATGGTGGTCACGGGTGACACGGTCGTTCAGCATGGTGGTCACGGGTGACACGATCGTTCACCATGGTGGTCACGGGTGACACGATCGTTCACCATGGTGGTCACGGGTGACACGATCGTTCAGCATGGTGGTCACGGGTGACACGATCGTTCAGCATGGTGGTCACGGGTGACACGATCGTTGAGCATGGTGGTCACGAGTGACACGATAGTTGAGCATGGTGGTCACGAGTGACACGATCGTTCAGCATGGTGGTCACGAGTGACACGATCGTTCACCATGGTGGTCACGAGTGACACGATCGTTCACCATGGTGGTCACGAGTGACACGATCGTTCACCATGGTGGTCACGGGTGACACGATCGTTGAGCATGGTGGTCACGAGTGACACGATCGTTCACCATGGTGGTCACGAGTGACACGATCGTTGAGCATGGTGGTCACGAGTGACACGATCGTTCACCATGGTGGTCACGAGTGACACGATCGTTCACCATGGTGGTCACGAGTGACACGATCGTTCACCATGGTGGTCACGGGTGACACGATCGTTGAGCATGGTGGTCACGAGTGACACGATCGTTCACCATGGTGGTCACGGGTGACACGATCGTTCAGCATGGTGGTCACGAGTGACACGATCGTTGAGCATGGTGGTCACGAGTGACACGATCGTTCAGCATGGTGGTCACGAGTGACACGATCGTTCACCATGGTGGTCACGAGTGACACGATCGTTCACCATGGTGGTCACGGGTGACACGATCGTTCAGCATGGTGGTCACGAGTGACACGATCGCTCACCATGGTGGTCACGGGTGACACGATCGCTCACCATGGTGGTCACGGGTGACACGATCGTTCACCATGGTGGTCACGGGTGACACGATCGTTAACCATGGTGGTCACGGGTGACACGATCGTTAACCATGGTGGTCACGGGTGACACGATCGTTAACCATGGTGGTCACGGGTGACACGATCGTTAACCATGGTGGTCACGGGTGACACGATCGTTAACCATGGTGGTCACGGGCGACACGATCGTTAACCATGGTGGTCACGGGTGACACGGTGGTTCACCATGGTGGTCACGGGTGACACGATCGTTAACCATGGTGGTCACGGGTGACACGATCGTTAACCATGGTGGTCACGGGTGACACGATCGTTAACCATGGTGGTCACGGGTGACACGGTGGTTCACCATGGTGGTCACGGGTGACACGGTGGTTCACATCGGTGGTCAGGGTTTTAAAGATTATTTAACAAAAATAGCCCGGGGTGGTACGATCCTAAAGTGGTCAGACACAATATACTCTCTGGATGTAATATTATCCTTAGATAACAATACTGATACGTATCACTTTAGCTTTCACTCTGATATTGTTTGTTTACAAATGGTAAACGTATCCAGGTTCCAGTCAGGCGCTGTTTTCTCTTGCGTGAACAATATTAATACACACATTCCGATGACTTTTGCAAGGCCAATCATAGCGCTGTCGTGAGCAAGATATTTTGTTTTATATATTAGACCCTGAAAAACTTTTAAACATGAGACATGAATACAGAGGAAGGTTTTATTCTGACCTTTCACTCTGTAGACCTCTAAAGGGAAGGTCCTTGATGCTGATGAGAGGGTTCTTGATCTAAGGAACTGGGCCTGTGCTCAATTTCCTTCCCTCCAGTGCTGTACTCACCGAACTGTACTTAGTTATGGTTGCATGGATCAAGTCTCAGCTCCTGTCCCTGCCTTTCTGCTGGCTGTTACCAGTTTCACTCTCCTGACTGCGTGAGCCATTTCATTCATATTCTTCAAGCTCTACTGCTTCGCTCTTTAGTTCGTTCCACTACCTGA
>NC_091295.1:31691235-31696235 GCF_038502225.1 Cherax quadricarinatus
GTACTCACCTAATTCACCCAATTGTGGTTGCAGGGGTCGAGACTCAGCTCCTGGCCCCGCCTCTTCACTGACCGCTACTGTGTGTGTGTGTGTGTGTGTGTGTGTGTGTGTGTGTGTGTGTGTGTGTGTGTGTGTGTGTGTGTGTGTGTGTGTGTGTGTTATTCGGAGGTGTTGGTGAACCGAAGATTTTGTTGTGGTGTCAGGCAACTCCTGAAGGATAAAGTGGCCATTTAGAGGCAAAGAAAGCTCTTTAAAGTGGGAGAAAATAATATATGCGTGAGAAAACTAAGAATGAAAAGGTAGCTCTTGAAGATCTGAGGGAATGTATGAGAATGTAAGACAACTCTTGAAAAGGTTAGAAAATTCCATAGATTGTGCAGAAAACATCACAGACTGTGAGGATATTCCGGAAAGTGTGAGTAACCTTCCAAAGATCAGACAAAGTGAGAGTACTCACCAGCAAATGGGGGTAGACTTTTGAGATGCAACCAGAGAGCATTCCTGAGAGTGCAACAGCTCTAGAGGAAATGACAGAGTTACTGAGTGAAGAAGTGAGGCAACTGGTGAGAGAACTAGTGAGGCGTGAGGAAGTGAGGCAACTAGTGCGAGAACTAGTGAGGCGTGAGGAAGTGAGGCAACTAGTGCGAGAACTAGTTAGGAAATGAGGGAACCAGTGAGGAAGTGGAGGAAAATGCTGAGTGAACCAACACTTGAAGACGTGAAGGAACTCTTGAATGTTATTAGAGCCTTGGGTAGACGGATGCAACACAGATTTGCATGTAATTAAAGTATTTATATTTCTAAATCTGGTTTTGAAAAATGTGCGCACACACACACACACACACACACACACACACACACACACACACACACACACACACACACACAAACACACACACACACAATTGTATATATATATATATATATATATATATATATATATATATATAATGTCCTGCCAAATATGTAAAATTGGTCAGTTAGCAAGAACGCGTTTAAAATTAAGTTCTTTCTAAAATTTTCTCTTGTACCTACCTGGAGTCTACCTGGAGGGCATTCCCGGAATCAACGCCCCCGCGGCCCGGTCCACGGCCAGGCCTCCCGGTGGATCAGGGCCTGATCAACGAGGCTGTTACTGCAGGCCGCACGCAATCCAACGTACGAACCACAGCCCGGCTGATCCTGCACCGTCTTTAGGTTTCTGTCCAGCTCCCTCTTGAAGACAACCAAGGGTCTTCCCGTAATGCCCCTTATTGCTGGTGGGAGGCTGTTGAACAGTCTTGGGCCCCGGACACTTATTGCGTTTTCTCTTAGTATACCAGTGACGCCCCTACTTTTCACTGGGGGTATGTTGCATCACCTGCCAAGTCTTTTGCTTTCGTATGGAGTGATTGCTGTGTGCATATTAGGGACCAGTCCCTCCAGAATTTTCCAGGTGTAGACTATGATATCTCTCGCCTGCGCTCTAGTGATTACAAGTCAAGTGCTTCCAGGCGCTCCCAGTAGTTAAGGTGTTTGATGGAACTTATACGTGCAGTAAAGGTTCTCTGTACATTCTCTAGTTCTGCAATTTCACCTGCCTTGAATGGGAATGTTAATATACAGCAGTATTCCAGCCTAGAGAGAATAAGTGAAATAAAAAGGGTCATCATTGGCTTAGCATCTCTTGTCTGGAATTTGTCTTCATTGAACATCATATTGTTCCCTGTAGCCCATTAGAAAACTTGGTTTATATCTTCTTGGAGCTTTGCCGTGTCCCCCATGGATAACACTCTCATGCAAAAGATGATACAGTGCTGTGGTTTACATCTCTGTCTATGTCTAATATGAGAATAAGGAACAGGATAGGTGCGAGTACTGTGCCTTGTGGGACAGAGATCTTCACTATGGCAGCATCTGATTTAACTCTGTTTACCACTACTCTTTGTGTGCGATTGGTTAGAAAGTTGAAGATCCATCTGCCTACTTTGCCGATTATCCCTTTAGCACGCATTTTGTGTGCTATTACACCATGGTCGCACTTGTCAAAGGTTTTTGTAAAGTCTGTGTATACTATATCTGCATTCTGTCTGTTTTCCAGTGCATATAGGACCATAAACTAAGGGAAAACACCATAAGTGTCCGGAGCCCAAGACTGTTCAACAGCCTCCCATCAAGCATTAGGGGAATTGCCAATAAACCCCTGGCTGCCTTCAAGAGAGAGCTGGACAGATACCTAAAGTCAGTGCCGGATCAGCCGGGCTGTGGTTCGTACGTTGGACTGCGTGCGGCCAGCAGTAACAGCCTAGTTGATCAGGCCCTGACCCATCGGGAGACCTGGTCATGGACCGGGCCGCGGGGGCGTTGATCCCCGGAGCAACCTCCAGGTATATCATAGTGGTCAAGCAGTTGCGAAAGGCAGGAGCGACCTGCTCTGAACTCATGTTGCCCTAGGTTGTGCAGTTTAAAGATATATTTTTTATCATTTATGTTAATGTAAAAATTAATAATTTTGTACCAAAAGGGCCTTAGAAAACTTACCTAACAAGCGCAATTTAATTTAACTTTATCCAACTAAATATACTTTAGATAAGTTTACATTTATTTAATAATAAAGAAACACAGTGAAATATATCTTTTTTTGTTAGGTTCAGAATTATTTTTGCGAAATTATTTCATACACAAATTTTCACTTGCCTTATTCGACAAGAAGAGTGTTGCTATTTAAACCAAAATCGCAAGTTTTACATACATATATGTGTGTGTGTGTGTGTGTGTGTATGTATTTTTGTGAATGTTTGGCCAATGTCTTTTGTTTTTAAATAAAACATACTTGAAATATAGGGGGTGGTAGGAGAAAATTCTCAAACAGCTTCAGGGAGAACATTGAGTTTTCCCTGAAGCAAGTTTATTCTTTTCTCTGAGGATGAGGGTCCCCAGGACAGTTCTAGAGGTGGTACCTCCCTTATATATATATATATATATATATATATATATATATATATATATATATATATATATATATATATATATATATATATATATATATATATATATATATTATAATTATTTTTGGAAAAGTATATTCACTTTCCTATATCCCTGCTATCCCAGTAGAACTCAAGTTATTCTCATTTGTAACGTATTTTCTTCCTTCCTCCCCATTTCCACTTTACCTACTATTTCCAATCCCATTGTTTCTTTGTCCCTCCGCCCACTCCTCGTTATCCAACAATTGTTTACCTCCTTGGCTGTTCCCTGGGAGGGTGCCCACTCGCAGTGTTCCAGCCCACCTTGAGTGTTTTCTTGTGGTACACCGCCAAAACCCACCACCAATTAAACCTACATTCTCTGGGACCTTTGTGTGTGTGTGTGTGTGTGTGTGTGTGTGTGTGTGTGTGTGTGTGTGTGTGTGTGTGTGTGTATGTATGTATGTATGTATGTATGTATGTATGTGTGGGTGGGTTGTCCTGAGCTGTTATTCTTCTTCAGTTCATTTTGAAGTCTGTGCCTGACAGCAGCTTTAATTAATAGAGTAAATATATTAGTGTATACATCGATTAATGTTATTAAATGTATATTTTGTTTAATGTTAAGCAACGTACATTTAAGGAACACTGGTAAGCTGAATCTTTGAGTCAGAGTTTCATTTGCTCAGTTGTCCTGATTTTCTGAATTCGTTGTTTTTTTTTTTATTTTATTTTTGCGAGAGCCCATTGCATATGCAAGCTGCTCTATGAGTTTATAATAAGGTAAAAGGCTTTAAAGAGAAAGCTGGTCACCGAGAAAATCCTAGTCTCGTAACCGGTTACAGATTTGTCATATGAAACACACTCCTCTGTGGATTGATGGTATCTTCTGAGTGGCTTTGACTTTGCTCTGTTAAGAACTTCGAGAAATCTACTGTGAATGCAGTCTCTAAAAAGTGGAGACCGTAGTTACAAATGCATAGTGGTTGTAATTGTAGTATGATCTAAGGCGCTGGAAATACCACAACAGCACCATAGTTCTTGAGTTCGTCCAATGCCACAAGGTGAAGAAATTCATCAGATTAGATGAGGATAAGCCTCTTCTGAAACTATATTTTTAATCGAGAAGTAGAAAGTGACAATCTAAAATTTATTTGACTTATATTCCAGTTACTGACAGCAATAATATTGGTTTGTAGTTGGTGGTCACCGTAAAAGCATTCTTTATTTTTGTTTGCGAATTTGGACTACATTATCCTCCTTCCAGAAAGAGGGATTTTAATCATGTATTTGCCAGAGTTGATAGGAGTGAGGGAGAGGCAATGCCATCTGTTGCACACTACTACATAGCAATTCTGAACTAATATCCGACCCAACATCCTTTCCTGTATCCAATGATTTAAGGAGATGGACGTCTTCCTGTCTCCTCCGCTGATTTTAACTTAACGCAAGTCCTTCAGCTAGCCAAAGATTGTCCTTCTAAATCTAAGACTTCTATCTAAGCAATGAAATAGGCAACCAGTAGATCAGTCTTTTCTTAAGTTCTAATTACAATAGTCCATGACTGTAGGTTAATTAGTCTGTGCACTGTAGTGAACATCTCTCCCGGTCTCTGACCAGGAATCACCAGCTTTTGGAACCCACTCCTCCTGATATCAGTTTTTTTTTAAACATTACCCCAGAGAGATACTCAGAATTGAGCTTCATTCGCCGCAGCCTCAGCTGCTTTATGCCAACTATAGCCAAACCAAGGTTGGTCTGGCAAGATTATCCCACACTAGATTATCCCATACTAGATTATCCCACACTCACTTGGCCCATACTACGCAGATAATCCGCATTTACAAAGTTATAGTGTGACTTTGTAAATGGTCCAAGACGGACCGAAACGTCGTCGTAAGCTTCTCTCTTCTGTGTGCTGGTTATTTGTGTATTGTTCCAGTCACGGTATTGTGCCTTTTTGTTATTTTAGATTGCTCCACACTAGACTACCCAACGATAGATTACACTACACCTAGCTATACCGCACTAGATTATCTCATACTAGATTAT
>NC_091295.1:31701235-31751235 GCF_038502225.1 Cherax quadricarinatus
CTCTCGTTTCCTCCCTCTCTCATAATCACTTATAGTGATAGTAGCAGGTAAGACCCATGTGAGTGAAAGGGAGTTTTGGGTAGTGGGAGAGTAGTGACGGAGAGGAAATGATCCGAGACTGAGAGAAAGAGCCGGGGCTAGACCCAGCCTCATGGCGCTGGTAGCAGAGTAGAGGGGAAAAGTTTGTAGGTTGTGCTGACTGCGTGAATCGCTACTGCAGAGCTGGTCTCGACTTGAGCGGCAAAAGTTTGACATAGGTGACACATGTGCAAGTAAGGTGACATTTTATTGTGGCAACGTTTCGCTCTCCAGGAACTTTGTCAAGCCGTTAGAAAGCCTGACAAAGCTCCTGGAGAGTGAAACGTTGCCACAGTAAAATGTCGAATTAGTTGCACATGTGTCCTTTTACCCTACAATAATTGCTCCTTTCAAAGAACGTGGAGGACTCGACCCGTTTCGAGGTAATCCAAAAATTTTCAGGTTACCACTTTTACCACTATACAATGCTGGCCTGTTAAGATTCATCCACTGGGTATATTTCTATGCAGTGGGTGTATATCTCGTACACTAGACAGTTCAGCATGGGTTCCACTGTGACCACAAATGCAATTTTTAAGGAAGAATCTCACACTAACATGAGAGCGACAAGGTATATCTCGAGACCCTTCAAAGTCGTTACCAGTGGCTCGAATAAGCGTAATAAATTTAGTTTTAAACCACTCATGCAAAGGGCAGGACTCGACTCTTGTAATACAATCCTAAAATTACCTCCCTAGTGTGTAAAAATATACCTAGTTGGATAAATATCGTGAGGATAGCACAGCGATTGCCTTTGGGTCAGGTCCTGTCCGCTTCATGAGAGTTGTTTATGTGTTGCTACGAATTTTGCGTGTCAGTTACCCCTCTCACTGCTCTAGCAAGGACCACGAGACACTGATAAACGCTTTTCTAATCTGTTGTTCTTTCTCGCTATTATAGTTTTCATAGCACCGGAGAAAATCATTAAAACGAAATCTGCTCAGTTAAACGCAGTTTAGTTAGAACTGCAAAATCCTATATATCCGACCTATTATTGTGATAAGTATTTAAATTATGCAAGAATGAAATATATATGCATATTGTATCTAGTTACATTTTAAAAATACTTTGGAGAAATGTCTTCATGTAATAATATAACTAGTCAGTACGTCATGCAGTTTAGAGAGTGCTTGGGGATACCAACGTTCTAAGGAAGTTAGAGAGCAACTTGCTCTCCAAAAAAGACTACGTCTTTTTTGGAGAGCATTGCATTGTTATGGTTCTCTGGGGATCAGTGTAAATCTCTAGGATACTTTTAATGAACATAAATGACCCACCAGGAATTGTATAAAGTTATATGAATATGATGTTTCCGTGTAGTGAAAAAAAAATGTTGTTGACATTAGACGTTAAAATCTGATTCTAAAACATGCGCTGAAGCAGACTCTCTTTGGCAGACTGTGTTTGGAAAAAACTGATATACCTCTTCCCACTAACCCCAGTCCCCAGTCCTCAACCTTTCCGCAGCTCCCTTCCCTTTCCTCCCCCCTCACATCCCTTACCACCACCTCCGGTCCTTTCCCATCTTTCCTTTTAGACCTGTAAGCCAGTAGAAGGCCTTCGACAAATGACAAACTCCACTCAACAGGTCATCACATGGCTTAAGACGCGCGTCAGGAGACATTTTTCCCATTTCTCCTGAAAGATAAAGTGGCTATAATCATGTAATAGACACTACTGAAATATTCGTGCATGAGGAAAGAACTACATCACTTATTCAACACACGAAAAAAAAAATATACAAAATACTAATGTACGAGTAACAGATAAGAAGATCAAAATATTGCTACAGTAGGCAGCTTCCAAAATACTGGTTCAGTAAACAAGAAATACCAAAATACCTGACAGTAAACACCAGTCTGATCTACTTCACACTGTCGCACAGTATTCTTCATTTTTTTTTTTTGCGAATATTTCTCGTGATGAGCCATCGCTGGGATGTACTTAGGCGGTCACTTAGAGAAATACAATGGCGCTGTCTATCGCTACCGGAGGGGAGGGGGTGATTACCCCCTTTAGAGGGAGGGTGAGGATTATAGGATATAAAACAGACAGTATACTAGTCAAATTAGAGAGCTCTGTGTTGCAATTGTGAATAATGAGCGGCCGGATATGGTGACTGGGAGGAGTGCTCATTACATGACTTGAGAGTGTGGTTCAACCTAGCCCATAACATCCCGCCTCCGCCGCCGCCGCCGCTGACAACACCCTTGCCGCTACTGACAACACCCCTCCCGCCGCTGACAACAAACACCCCTGCCGCTGCAGCTGACAACGCCATGCAGCCGCAACTGACAGCACCCTGCAGCCGCAGCTGACAGCACCCTGCAGCCGCAGCTGACAGCACCCTGCAGCCGCAGCTGACAGCACCCTGCAGCCGCAGCTGACAACACCCCTGTCCCCGCTGACAACACCCCTGCTGCCACTGAAAACACCCCCTTGCCGCCGCCAGCAACACCAATACCACCACTGTAGTGGAGTCACTGAGGATCAATTTAAGAAGAGAAGGAAAACGTATATCCATTTACTACTGGGACTACCACATATTATCTTAGAGCACTCCGAGGTTTACCCTTTATGTTGTTGAAGGGATCTTTACCAGAGGAACTGGAGACAACCTTCCCTTCAGGTGCTGTACTGCACTTAAGTATTGCTTTCTCAAGAGTAATAATAATAATAATAATAATTATTATTATTATTATTATTATTACTAGTAGTAGTAGTAGTAGTGGTAGTAGTAATAGTAGCAGCAGTAGTAGTAGCAGTAGTAGTAGCAGTAGTAGTAGTAGTAGAGGTAGTAGTAATTGTAGCAGCAGCAGTAGTAGTAGTAGCAGCAGCAGCAGCAGCAGCAGCAGCAGCAGCAGCAGCAGCAGCAGCAGCAGCAGTAGTAGTAGTAGTAGTAGTAGAGGTAGTAGTAATAGTAGTAGTATTAGCAGCAGCAGCAGCAGCAGCAGCAGCAGCAGCAGCAGCAGCACTAGTAGTAGTATTTTCTCAGGTTTATCCCAGGTTTATCATAGGCCTTCCAGGACAATTACCCACTTAAGGTTTACCTGTAGTTTACCTGTAGATAGTTTCTTGGATCACCGTCCCTGTGGCCAGACCAGGCCTCCCCAGTGACTGCATGATCAAGCACTTGCTGCTGCTGGCTGCCTGATACAAGTCTCACGCAGACGCCTTAACCGTGTTGATGAGAAATGTCCACTCTTGAAGACTGTTATTGATCTATTGATAATTGCTGTAATATCTGAAGGAAGGGCGTTGAAAAGTGTTGGAGTCTTCATACTTATTGAGATTCTCTTAGTACAAGGTGGTTTTTAAAATTACCCAGGTGCTTCTATGGACCTCGGAGAGTCTTTAGGAGAGTTTTTTGACATTAATAATTTAATGGGGTTTTTAACAGGTGCTGATTACTTTAAGTTGGTATGCTAGTATTTATTTGAGTTTAGTGTTTGTTCGTTGCTTTTATTATTGTTTATTTTATTCTTGTTTTCTACTGTGTTGAGCATTTTTATATGGCTGTGAGAGTAAAGTGATTTACGCGATCACAGTGCTCCGTGTGTCACACTTGTTTACCATCTTAGTGCACTGGTTTCCAGACTTTTAGATCAGGGGAACTACTTTTTAACCTCATGCTGTTAGTTTCACATTGAGGTTCCGTTTATTGAGAAAATCCAGCGCTGGTTAGCGAGCAATACTTGCCGGGAAGCTTGGCTGATCCTGTGCAATAGTAATCGTAGAATTACTGACAAAATGTTAGGTAAATGGGCGGAGTTGCAACTAATGTGATATTTTATTTTTTCACGTTTCGCTCTGCAAGAGCTTTATCAAGCTTTGTAACGGCTTGACAAAGCTCCTGGAGAGCGAAACGTCGCCACAGTAAAATGTCACATTAGTTGCATCTGTGTCCATTTTCCTTTGTAATAACTCGGCGGCCTAGAGGTTGGAAACCCCTCTCTTGGTGTGCTTACTGCATTTATGAGTTTCATTGTTGCAGTCTGCCTTGCTTCTCGCTCTCGCTAAGAATAATACCAGTGTGCAGGTTGAGATACGGTTCCTCCAGCGTCCTCCGAGTGTAAATTATGATGCATCTTTCTCGCCAGCGCTTCAGGGAGATGGAGTACAATTTGAGGGATTTTACACGTTCACAGTAATTTAGCTTCATGAGTGAATTTATACGAGGCAGTGATTTTTATGCTTTTTTCTCTCATTCTCGCGATTCGCAGTTTTGCCTGCCTTAAATCGGACTGTTAGTTTACAGTAATATTCCGCTCTAGTGAGTACAAACTGTTTAGAAAGTATAATTCAGCTGGCATCCCTACTTTTGAAGGGTCTCGTCAGCCAGTGTATATATCCTGTTGTGATGTTAACACCACTGTACTCTTTCAACTAAAAAAAAAAAAAAATCTTTCATAGTGTCATAGTTACCTCTGCTCTGTTGACTGATTTTATTTTGCACTCTGACCCAGTAAAATTTATTTCTTCATTTTTTTCCCACAGAGTGACTGAAATTTGTCCTTGTTAAGTATCACTTTTCACCGTGGAAGACTTAGTTTACATTGTCCTGGAGGTTCGTTGTGTCCCTGATGATTGTCACTCGAGTACAAATTCTAGTGTTTTTTGTGGAAAATATCCCAGACTCGTGATTTGTATCAATGTCTTTGTCAGATATGAGAAAGAGAATTTGGGAGAGTACAATACCTTGAGAGACAGCATTTCGCCGTGACGGCCTTTGAATTTTGCTTTTTAGTTGATAAGGAACACAAAAGTAACAAGTGGAAAACCTTTATTTAGACAACGTTTCGCTTGCGCAGAAGCTTTTTCAAGATTAAACATGGAAAAAGTATGCTATCAGGTTAAATGTCAAGTAAATCACACAAACTTCTACCGACATTAAGAATACACATACCCTTACCTTATGTGTTTCTAAATAGGTCTTAATCTTGTGATATTTCCTTCCAACTTAGGCGACCTGGTCTGAGACCAGGTTATGGGGAAAATATCCAGAACCTCTAACATATAACAGATAAGTGAAATTTACAGTAAATGATCTTGTACTCTCTACGAAAGTAAAAGACTGGGAAGGCGATGCAAAATGCCCCCTATAAAAAGTAGGGGCGCCATTGGTACACTAAGGGAAAACACCGTAAGTGTCCGGGGCCCAAAACTGTTCAACAGCCTCCCATCAAGCATTAGGGGAATTGCCAATAAACCCCTGGCTGCCCTCAAGAGAGAGCTGGACAGATACCTAAAGTCAGTGCCGGATCAGCCGGGCTGTGGCTCGTACGTTGGACTGCGTGCGGCCAGCAGTAACAGCCTAGTTGATCAGGCCCTGATCCATCGGGAGGCCTGGTCATGGACCGGGCCGCGGGGGCGTTGATCCCCGGAATAACCTCCAGGTAACCTCCAGGTTGTATGGTAGTTCAGGGTAGAGTAAACCGACAATATGTGAATTAGACACAACGCAGGTTTTGGCATTATGTTGTGAAAACGTTTCGACCCTATCAGTTACTTGCCGGGACTCCCATACTCCCTGCTGTTATGAGATTGCTTTGTTGACTATTATGGGTTTTTCTTTGTTGCTGATTTGGGACTGATTTGTTGGAAAATAATTTACCTGGAGAGAGTTCCGGGGGTCAACGCCCCCGCGGTCCGGTCTGTGACCAGGCCTCCTGATGGATCAGAGCCTGATAAACCAGGCTGCTGTTGCTGGCTGCACGCAAACCATCTTTACACTTATCTGATTTTTTCCTGTAGTAGAGGCAGCTTCTGTGTTATCCCGCCATGATCAAGCTTACACAAGACTTAAAATGTTGGCGTTTTTATGTGGGCATTGTGTTAGTTTTCCAGTGCATCCGATAACATGTTGTAGTGGTCTAGCAGTTGCGATAGTCAGGAATGTCCTGTTTTAAGCCATGTCGTAGTGGTCTAGCAGTTGCGATAGTCAGGAATGCCCTGTTTTAAGCCATGTTGTAGTGGTCTAGCACTTGCGATAGTCAGGAATGTCCTGTTTTAAGTCATGTCGTAGTGGTCTAGCAGTTGCGATAGTTACCTGGAGGTTACCTGGAGGTTATTCCGGGGATCAACGCCCCCGCGACCCGGTCCACGACCAGGCCTCCCGATGGATCAGGGCCTGCTCAACTAGGCTGTTACTGCTGGCCGCACGCAGTCCGACGTACGAACCACAGCCCGGCTGATCAGTCAGGAATGTCCTGTTTTAAGCCATGTTGTAGTGGTCTAGCAGTTGCGATAGTCAGGAATGTCCTGATTTAAGCCATGTTGTAGTGGTCTAGCACTTGCGATAGTCAGGAATGCCCTGTTTTAAGCCATGTCGTAGTGGTCTAGCACTTGCGATAGTCAGGAATGTCCTGATTTAAGCCATGTCGTAGTGGTCTAGCACTTGCAATAGTCAGGAATGTCCTGATTTAAGCCATGTCGTAGTGGTCTAGCACTTGCAATAGTCAGGAATGCCCTGTTTTAAGGGGATAGGGGTCCTCTAGGGGGGGGAGGTCTCAATCTCATCAAGACTATCTCATTTGTTTTCCTCAAGAGTCAATGTGTGTCTGAGGACGCAAGGGGAAGGGGGTGTCAAGAGGTAGAGGGGACTGGGGTTGAAAGGTGGAGAAGGTGGAGGGGAAGGGACATGAGGTGGACTAGAAAGAAGGGGGTCAAGAGGAGAAAGGATGAAAGGGAAAGAGGCAGAGGTGGCAGCCATGGAAAGAAGAAAAAAGGAAGTTGAGAGAGAGTTTAGAGATAAAATGAAGGAGCTGACAGAGATAAGGATGGGAGTTACCTGGAGTTTACCTGGAGAGAGTTTCGGGGGTCAACGCCCCCGCGGCCCGGTCTGTGTCCCAGGATGCGACCCACACCAGTTGACTAACACCCAGGTACCCATTTTACTGATGGGGAACATAGACAACAGGTGGAAAGAAACACGTCCAATGTTTCTACTCTGGCTGGGAATCGAACCCAGGCCCTCACCGTGTGAAGCGAGAGCGTTAACCACCAGGCCACCAGAGCACCAGAGTGGGCAGAAAGCTGGAAAAACAGTGGGAGAAAATGCATAACAGGAGTAAGGGATTAGAGGGGAAATAGAAGACTGTTAGATGTGGAAACTGAAGGTAAACGAAGGAGGAAGGGAGGACGAGAGAAGGAAACCAAAGGCAAGGAGAGAAGAGGAAAATAAAAGAATGAACGGACGAAGCAAGAAAAGGAGGTTAACGAGAAGCAAGGAGGAAAGGAAGAGAGCGGAGCAAGGGTAAGAGAGAGGGAAGCAGGGAGAAGAAAAAGGGAGCTAAACAAGGAGAAAACGAGATGGAAGCAAGGAGAGAAAGAAAAGCAAGGAGGAGAAAAGGGAGGGTAAAGGAAGGGAAACAAGGAGGATATAAAGGGAGGGTAGAGGAAGGGAAACAAGGATAAGGAAAGAAAAAGGCGTGGAATTTATCAAGGAAACTTGGACGAAGGAAGGTATGAGAACAAGGGTGAGAATTTCATCTGTATTTTACCTGTGACCTCATTAGAGAGTTCGTACACCCGTGGCCCTGCCCAGGGCCAGGCCTTCCTGATGACTGCCTGGTCAACCAGGCTGTTACTGCTGGCGGCCGGGACTTACATTAAGTACAAGAATACCTTTTACACAACAGTAGAGTATTTCCATCACTTGTCTGAGTTTCTTACACACAGCATCCAGCAGGTACTGGAGTTTCTTAAACACAGCATCCAGAAAGTACTGGAGTTTCTTAAACACAGCATCCAGCAAGTACTGGAGTTTCTTACACACAGCATCCAGCAGGTACTGGAGTTTCTTAAACACAGCATCCAGCAAGTACTGGAGTTTCTTAAACACAGCATCCAGCAGGTACTGGAGTTTCTTACACACAGCATCCAGCAAGTACTGGAGTTTCTTAAACACAGCATCCAGTAGGTACCGGAGTTTCTTACACACAGTATCCAGCAGGTACTGGAGTTTCTTACACACAGCATCCAGCAAGTACTGGAGTTTTTTACACACAACATCCAGCAGGTACTGGAGTTTCATACACACACAATCCTGCAGGTACTGGAGTTTCTTACACACAGCATCCAGCAAGTACTGGAGTTTCTTAAACACAGCATCCAGTAGGTACCGGAGTTTCATACACACACAATCCTGCAGGTACTGGAGTTTCTTACACACAGCATCCAGCAGGTACTGGAGTTTCTTACACACAGCATCCAACAGGTACCGGAGTTTCCTACACACAGCATCCAGCACGTACTGGAAATTCTTGCACACAGCATTCAGCAGGTACTGGAGTTTCTTAGACACAGCGTCCAGCAGGTACTGCAGTTTCTTACAGCATCCAGCAGGTACTGGAGTTTCTTACAGCATCCAACAGGTACCGGAGTTTCCTACACACAGCATCCAACAGGTACTGGAGTTTCCTCCACACAGCATCCAGCAGGTACTGGAGTTTCTTACAGCATCCAGCAAGTACTGGTGTTTCTTACACACAGCATCCTGCAGGTACTGGAGTTTCTTACACACAGCATCCAGCAGGTACTGGAGTTTCTTACAGCATCCAACAGGTGCCGGAGTTTCCTACACACAGCATCCAGCAGGTACTGGAGTTCCTTACACACAGCATCCAGCAGGTACTGAAGTTTCTTACACAGCATCCAGCAGGTACTGGAGTTTCTTACACACAGCATCCAGCAGGTACTGAAGTTTCTTACACAGCATCCAGCAGGTACTGGAGTTTCTTACACAGCATCCGGCAGGTACTGGAGTTTCTTACACACAGCATCCAGCAGGTACTGGAGTTTCTTACACACAGCATCCAGCAGGTACTGGATTTTCTTACACAGCATCCAGCAGGTACTTGAGTTTCTTACACAGCATCCAGCAGGTACTGGAGTTTCTTACACACAACATCCATCAGGAACTGGAATTTCTTAGGCAGTATCCAGTAGGTACTGGAGTTTCCTAGCATATTTGTCCCCTGGATGCAACCCACAACAACCATCACACAGATTTAGTACTATTTTAACTACTAAGTGAGCAGGGGTAGAAGTGGCATGACGCAAATTGCTAGGGAATCGAACCCTGGCCTTTTCTATTGAGAGCCGAATGCTCTGACCAGTGGCACCCAGGTAGGGAGAGTGAAGGGTGTAAAGGTAAGGAGAGGGAGAATGAAAGATGCAGGGAGAGAAGGAAGGGAGGTTCGCACAGGTAGAGAGTGAAATATATATGGAAAATGGAGGGTGAAACGGACAGGGAAACGGGAGGAAAGATACAGGTGGGGAGAGGAAGTAAAGACCGGGAGAAGGGAGATAAAAGTGAGGGAGAAACAGAATAATGGAGACGGGGGGAAGTGATGTAGGAATGAGGAAGGAAACCAGGGATGAAAGGAGGGAGGAAAGGAGGAATTTTCGGAAGAAGGGAGATAGGAAGTGGGGAGAGAGGATGGGAGAGATGAAGATACGAAGAAGTGACGGAAGGAGGGAGTTATGGAGGGAAGGTAGAAGGAATGGATGTTGTGAGGGAGGGAGGAAGGAATGGAGGGAGAAAAGGAGGAAGGAAGGACGGAAGGGAAGGAGAGAGGAGAGACGGGTTGGAGAAAAGGATGGGCGTGAGGTATGGGCGGGTATATGGGAGAGAAGAGAGTGTGAGGGAAGGGAATAAAGAGCGAGTATGAAAATAAAGGGAAGCGAGTGTGAGGAAGAGAGGGAAGGAGTGAGGAGTGGGTGAGAAAGAGGGGTGTGTGTGAGGGAAGGGCGGGTATGAGGAAGGAAGAGCCTAGTGTTAGAAAGGGAAGAATGAGGTGGTGTTAAAGAGGGGCTGGTGTTGGAGAGAGAAGGAGGGGCTGGTGTTAGGGGGGAAGGAGAGAGGAGGGGCTGGTGTTAGTGAGAGAAGAGCTGGTGTTAGGGAGGGAAGGAGGAGCTGGTGCTAGGGAGGGAGGGAAGGAGGGGCTGGTGTTACGGAGGGAAGGAGGGGCTGATATTAGGGAGGGAAGGAGGGACTGGTGTTAATGAGGGAAGGAGGGGCTGGTGTTAGTGAAGGAAGGAGGGGCTGATGTTAGTGAGAAGGAGGGGCTGGTGTTAGGGAGGGAGGGAAGAAGGGGCTGGTGTTACGGAGGGAAGGAGGGGCTGATATTAGGGAGGGAAGGAGGGACTGGTGTTAATGAGGGAAGGAGGGGCTGGTGTTAGTGAAGGAAGGAGGGGCTGGTGTTAGTGAGAATGAGGGGCTGGTGTTAGTGAGAGAATGAGGGGCTGGTGTTAGTGAAGGAAGGAGGGGCTGGTGTTAGTGAGGGAAGGAGGGGCTGGTGTTAGTGAGGGAAGGCGGGGCTGGTGTTAATGAGAGAAGAAGGGGCTGGTGTTAGTGAGAGAAGCAGGGGCTGGTGTTAGTGAGAGAAGGAGGGGCTGGTGTTTGTGAGAGAAGGAGGGGCTGGTTTTAGTGAGGGAAGGAGGGGCTGGTGTTAGTGAGAGAAGGATGGGCTGGTGTTAGTGAGAAAAGGAGGGGCTGGTGTTTGTGAGAGAAGGAGGGGCTGGTGTTTGTGAGAGAAGGAGGGGCTGGTTTTAGTGAGGGAAGGAGGGGCTGGTGTTAGTGAGAGAAGGATGGGCTGGTGTTAGTGAGAGAAGCAGGGGCTGGTGTTAGTGAGGGAAAGAGGGGCTGGTGTTAGTGAGAGAAGCAGGGGCTGGTGTTAGTGAGGGAAAGAGGGGCTGATGTTAGTGAGGGAAGGAGGGGCTGGTGTTAATGAGGGAAGGAGGGGCTGGTGTTAATGAGGGAAGAAGAGGCTGGTGTTAATGAGGGAAGGAGGGGCTGGTGTTAATGAGGGAGGCTGGGAGAGAAGACCTGGTGGGAGGGCCTAGTATTTGGGAGAGAGAATGGGAGGAAAGGGAGGGAGGGGAAGGAGGGACGTAGGGGACGTAGGGAGGGATGGAGGGAGAGAGGGAAGGGAGGGAACATCAAGATCAAGAGATAAGAGCAGGTTTCGTCACTATGTTTCTTCTTATTTCTCGTTTCCTCTTTTTTCCCATATTTTGTTAGAAAATGTTCCCTAGAGACGGCAAAATCTTGTTCTTTTTATTAACTCCAGTATGTGAAATTTATTGTTACCTGCTTACATTATTTATTCTTTGTTATTTAACTACTGATGTTGTTTATACTTTCAATAAGGTTTTTCCTCAACTTTCTGCTGGCTAAAATAGTCTTTATTATGGTGTTTTCAGTCTGTTATGTTATTTTGATAATGAGTCTGTGAAGTGTGCTTAAAGTGGAAATAAGTGAATAAGTGACCTTATCTGACGTATTATTTGACTTTACTGGGTTATTCATATATATATATATATATATATATATATATATATATATATATATATATATATATATATATATATATATATATATATATATATATATATATATTGTGGACGTAATACGAAGGTCCCCTCTTGGCTAAGGGTGTACCAGAAATCGGTGCCGTTATATAGGGGTATAGGCTGATTTTCTACTCCCTGCTCTATGAGAATAGATAAACTCTTGTGACTCGTCAGAGGTATATCAAAGGTATATCAGAGATATCGGTCTAATACTAAGTATCGATATCGACAAACATTTTGATATCGCCCCGTCTTTACTCAAGACCATTTTAAAAGGTTTTGCATGTTGCGTTCCGAAGCCTGAGTAAAGTCTTACCTGCTTATTTACTTATGCTTTAATACGGCGGGATGATGCAAGCTGCAGCATAATTAAGGAGCTGAAATTACCTTTTAATCCGCAATTGAAGAGTATGCAAAAATCGACAAGGCACTCTTTGATATCAAACCCAATTTCCATATTTAATTACAGTAGGTAAATCCAATCAAATAGGCATATTTCCCTCCCCTCCAAGTGTATACAGCCATTCCGCCCATAGGCCTGCGAACACTTGGACTGATTAAAATTTAACTCTTACAAAAAATGGCGAGATAAAGGAAAATGGGGATTTAATTCCGGTATTGGCCTCGCTTGTGGGAATTATTTGTGTTTGAGATACAAGTTTAAGATACTTGTGGAGAAACAACTGGAGCAACTAGGCCAAAAGTAGCCCCACATCACAAACGAAATATAATGAAATGATTGATAAATAGGAGACAGAGGTGACGCAGACCAAACTTCTCTCCCCTTCTCCCTTCCCCCCATCCCCTCCCGTCCCCATCCCCCTCTTCCTCTCCTCCATCCCTTCCCAGCTAGCGCCGCCCCACACCCTTCTCTCTTTTTATTATTTTTATTCGATGGTCTTCACCCCCGTGTCTATAGTTTTCGTTCGTGTCATCTGTGCTGGAGAAGCAAGAGCCCCACAGACTACCTCGTCAGGCAGGTAGTGCTCACCCTTCACACTCACTTTTAAATGTTCACAAACACCAGATGGAAGACCCAGGTGCAAAGATAAAGTTTTTTTTCCTCTCTGCAAACTCGTCATGTAATCCAAGACTTTTTCTTAACTTCTGAGAGAGCAAAGATGAGAGGCAAAAAATTGGTTCTCAAAATAGATAGGGGAGGGAGCAGGGCCGGTGGGGAGGTGGGGGATAAGGGCTGGGGTCGTGGGTGGGGAGGAGGAGGAGGGAATATGGAGGAGGAAGATCGGGGAGAGAGGTAGGTTGGGGACGAGGAGCGGTAGAGTCCCTTTTTTACCATATTGATCGCGCCTATAGGCCTATTCACGAAATGCACGGGCTTTAATTAGTTTTTCCTCCTCTCATATCCTCGAAGGGGACCCGGAAAAAGGGCCTTTTATGCAATTTTCTTAGAAGTTGCGAAACTTTCCTCGGCGGCCTGACGCCCGCTGTACAAGCACTCTCTCTCTCTCTCTCTCTCTCTCTCTCTCTCTCTCTCACACACACACACACACACACACACACACACACACACACACACACACACACACACACACACACACACACACACACACACACAATTAAGGATGACAGTTTCCACCATATGCATATTACGAGTTAAAAGCTTTTCATCTCTCACTTCATTTCATTACTTGTCCATAGCAACACCTTTCTTGGCTTGTGTTGTTGTGGACTTCAACAGATTCATAACTAGAGGTGTTTCGGTGGCTGCGCGATCTAAGGCTGACCCCGAATCCCGTAACCTCAGTCCTCTCTACCTCAATGCACGCGATATGAATAGTGCGGAGTGCGGCATAATGTCAGCGTTGTTGAACATTTGAAGCCAAGCTAGAAGAGGCATTAATATGTTATCGCATGGACACTAATTATCTCAATTTATTCAACGAAAATAGAAAATTTACACAGTCACAGCTATAAATCAGTTCATACTTTCGACTTTGCCAAAATATACAAGTGCTTCAGGTGTGATGCCGCTCAGAAGCTGCATCCTTAAGTTATTGGTATTGAAGGTTTGAAATCGATCGGATAATGCATTCACAAATTGTATGAAAACTTTTTTTTTTAATTTTTAATAATTTCTTCAATAAATTTGAAAAAATGACACCTATACAGCCGAAAGTAAGATGCACTTTTTCCTAGGTAAGATTCTCCCATGCAGATATAATTCCAGGATTGATAGTCTACCTGGAGGTCGTCCCGAGGGTCAGCGCCCCAGCGGCCTAGTCCTTCAGCAATTTTTCTACACGAACTTATCAAAAAAAAAAAAAATGGAATGGAAACAGAATTCTTGTACCCAGAAGTGCTAGTGCCATACCAGGTGGAGGTCGCAAGATAGGTCGAGCACAGTCGTACAAGTGATCTTCCTTTCCCCTGATAGAAGACGGTGCCAAACAATGGAGAGGTTAAAAAAAAATAGGTCAGGAACCGAGTAAGTTTTTGTGAACCTACCATACATGCCGTCACAACGTAGCAAGTCAATATTTTTTGTAATTTGTGAGGAATTGTTATCTATAAGTTTACCAATGATTGACAGCAGTGATACCGGTCCACTGTTAATGGTCACTGACCAGCTCCTTCTGATGTAAATTTGAACTGTCCTTTTCCTAGCACAAGTAGTTCCATTAAGCTTGTGAAAGGTAGAAGTCGTAGAGGCGAGTGAGAGACGAATGCCATCTGGTCTACTGACTTGGTTTTTGTTTATTACCTTGCCTGTCTCCTCCAGGTGGACTACACTTGTTACAATTTGTTGCTTTAACTTCAAACACTCTGACCCAGTTCTTGCAGTGTTCCTTAGAAATTGTCTTTCAAATGTGGTACTAGAATCTTACCTGGAGTTTAACTGGAGTCGGTTCCGGAGGTCACCGCCCCCGCTGCCCAGTCTCAGACCAGACCTCCTGGTTGCTGGTCTGATTGGTCTCACCACAGAAATGAACCTTAAGTTGGTTTATTGTGTCTTTTTATTCTTCTTGATTAGCTATTTATTATGCTACATCGTTTCTGGCTGCGACTGTCTCATCCTGCCTATACGAAGGATGAATATTGTTCTCGGCTGATTATTCCTGTCGCTCATTGACTAGGGACAACCGGAATATGGAGACTATTCTTCCTGATGCCAGTTTTCCATCTGTGTTCGCTTCCGAGCGAGAAATGACCCACCGCTGGACTTCCTCTGCTCTTTGAGAGGACAGTATCGAGATATTCTTGATGGTAGACGTTTTACCGTCTATCTTCCCTTCCTCATCCACAGTGTCTTTATAGACTGCAAAACTGCCCTCGCTCCCTCCTCCATCTTCCTCTCTCTCTCTCTCTCTCTCTCTCTCTCCGTACCCCACTCTTCCTGCAGGTACCTCCCTTCTCACTGCTTCCGTATTCCTCTTTTCTCTCTCTCTTCTCTCCACATCCCTCTCTTCATCTCTCCATCTTTTCTCTCCTCCTCTCTTCCCTTTCCATCATCTCTTTCCTCTTCGTCCTCTCTGCTTCTTACCTTTCTATGCTGCTCTCCCTCTACATCCTTCTCCTCATTCTCTCTATCGCTCTCTTTCCCTCTCTGCGACGTTCAAAACATCAGTTTGACCTCGGCTTCGCCACTGTATTTATTACCTCTCCCTCCTCCTCCCGCCTCCTCCTCCTCCTCCATCCCCACCACCATTTCCACAATTATTTTTTACGTCCTGATTGTTTGTCATCTTTCTGCATGACAAATAAGCGGTGGATTATATATAGAAAAGTAAAATGTGGTCCATGGCATTGCATGGGAGACAGCTTTATGGTGAAGGATTCTGGCGAGGTTAATGTGTACTGCTGAGGAATGTGAGTTGTTGGGAATAACAGTGTCAGTGGTATGAGTGACAATGGTACGAATATCCACATTGTACAGGAAGGTTTAGGGGTATTGAGTATCCACTGTTACCAGTGAACGGGTAGGTGTATGAGTAGTCACAGTGTTACCAGTGGTAGTAGCGGCGGTGGTGGTGGCGATGGTAGCGGCAGCGGTGGTAGCGGCGGTGGTGGTGGCGATGGTAGCGGCAGCGGTGGTAGCGGCGGTGGTGGTGATGGAAGAGGCATTAGTGGTAGCGGCGGTGGTGATGGTGATGGTAGCGGCAGTGGTGGTAGCGACGGTGGTGGTGGTGATGGAAGAGGCATTGGTGGTAGCGGCGGTGGTGGTGATGGAAGAGGCAGTGGTGGTAGCGACGGTGGTGGTGGTGGTGATGGAAGAGGCATTAGTGGTAGCGGCGGTGGTGATGGTGATGGTAGCGGCAGTGGTGGTAGGGACGGTGGTGGTGGTGATGGAAGAGGCATTGGTGGTAGCGGCGGTGGTGATGGTGATGGCAGCGGCAGTGGTGGTAGGGACGGTGGTGGTGGTGATGGAAGAGGCATTGGTGGTAGCGGCGGTGGTGATGGTGATCGCAGCGGCAGTGGTGGTAGCGACGGTGGTGGTGGTGATGGAAGAGGCATTGGTGGTAGCGGCGGTGGTGATGGTGATCGTAGCGGCAGTGGTGGTAGCGACGGTGGTCGTGGTGATGGTGATGGTAGAGGCAGTGGTGGTAGCGGCGGTGGTGGTGATGGAAGAGGCAGTGGTGGTAGCGGCGGTGGTGATGGTAGAGGCAGTGGTGGTAGCGGCGGTGATGGTGGTAATGGTAGAGTCAGTGGTGGTAGCGGCGGTGGTGTTGAAGAAGGGATGGTGGGTAGGCCTCCGTTAACAGCTGATTTTGACATTTCCCGTGTCGTCTATGGGTCCCCCCGCGTCAGCCGTGTCAGTGGTGGGTCCCCCACGTCAGCCGCGTCAATGGTGGGTCCCCCGTGTCAGTGGTGGGTCTCCCGCGTCAGCCGTGTCAGTGGTGGGTCCCCCGCGTCAGCCATGACAGTGGAGGGTCCCCCGCGTCAGCCGTGTCAATGGTGGGTCCCCCGTGTCAGTGGTGGGTCTCCCGCGTCAGCCGTGTCAGTGGTGGGTCCCCCGCGTCAGCCGTGTCAGTGGTGGGTCCCCCGCGTCAGCCGTGTCAGTGGTGGGTCCCCCGCGTCAGCCATGACAGTGGAGGGTCCCCCGCGTCAGCCGTGTCAATGGTGGGTCCCCCGTGTCAGTGGTGGGTCTCCCGCGTCAGCCGTGTCAATGGTGGGTCCCCCGCGTCAGCCGTGTCAGTGGTGGGTCCCCCGCGTCAGCCGTGTCAGTGGTGGGTCCCCCGTGTCAGTGGTGGGTCTCCCGCGTCATCCGTGTCACCGGTGGGTCCTCCACATCAGCCGTAATCATTCTGCTTGCTTCTAATTGCTCTCTCTCTCTCTCTCTCTCTCTCTCTCTCTCTCTCTCTCTCTCTCTCTCTCTCTCTCTCTCTCTCTCTCTCTCTCTCTCTCTCTCCCTCCCTTCCTCTCTTCCTCCCTCCCTCCCTTCCTCTCTTCCTCCCTCCCTCCCTCCCTCCCTTCTCCCCCTCTTCCCTTCCTCCCTTTCTTTAGAAAAGAGGCTGAGTGAAGGAAGCAAGATGATAAGAGTAATAAGGGAGAAAGAATGATAAGAGGAAGAAGATGTAGGATAATAGAAGGAAGAGGGGAGGAGGAAACAAAATGATGGAAGAGAGTAGGAAGCAGGATGATAGGAGGAAACGGGAAAGAAGCAGGATGATAGGAGGAGGAGACCAAGTAGGATGATAGGAAGAAAAAGAGAGAAAACACGATGATAGGAAGAAGAGGGGAAGTGGAGGATGATGAGAAGAGAAGATGTAGCAGGTTGACTGGAAGAGGAGAGGTGGTAGGATGAGAGGAAGAAGAAGGAGGTAGCAGGATGATAGGAAAAGAGGATGAAAGAGAGGAGGTAGTAGAATGATAGGAAGAGAGAACAGTAGAATGATAGAAAGATAGAATAGTAGAAAGAGATGAGTTAGCAGGATGATAGGAAGAGAGGATGATAGAAAGAGAGGAGGTAGCAGGATGATAGGAAGAGAGGATGATAGAAAGAGAGGAGGTAACAGGATGATAGGAAGAGAGGATGATAGAAAGAGAGGAGGTAGCAGGATGATAGGAAGAAGAGAGAAGGAACAAGGATGACCTTGGTAAAGGGAAGGTACTGACTACCGCTGGCTTCACCTTCAGTATTGTGGATCACGTTCTCGTGACCAGTCTAGGAGGTACGGGCGAGGGTGCTACGGAACGGTACAAGCAGAACGGTACGTGTGGTCCGGTACAGGTAACACGGAAGATACAGTACAGGGGTGACGGTACGGGCGAGGGTGCTACGGAACGGTACAAGCAGAACGGTACGTGTGGTCCGGTACAGGTAACACGGAAGATACAGTACAGGGGTGACGGTACGGGCGAGGGTGCTACGGTACGGTACAAGCAGAACGGTACGTGAGGTCCGGTACAGGTAACACGGAAGATACAGTACAGGGGTGACGGTACGGGCGAGGGTGCTACGGTACGGTACAAGCAGAACGGTACGTGAGGTCCGGTACAGGTAACACGGAAGATACAGTACAGGGGTGACGGTACGGGCGAGGGTGCTACGGTACGGTACAAGCAGAACGGTACGTGAGGTCCGGTACAGGTAACACGGAAGATACAGTACAGGGGTGACGGTACGGGCGAGGGTGCTACGGTACGGTACAAGCAGAACGGTACGTGAGGTCCGGTACAGGTAACACGGAAGATACAGTACAGGGGTGACGGTACGGGCGAGGGTGCTACGGTACGGTACAAGCAGAACGGTACGTGAGGTCCGGTACAGGTAACACGGAAGATACAGTACAGGGGTGACGGTACGGGCGAGGGTGCTACGGTACGGTACAAGCAGAACGGTACGTGAGGTCCGGTACAGGTAACACGGAAGATACAGTACAGGGGTGACGGTACGGGCGAGGGTGCTACGGTACGGTACAAGCAGAACGGTACGTGAGGTCCGGTACAGGTAACACGGAAGATACAGTACAGGGGTGACGGTACGGGCGGTTACCAAGGTAGAGAAGACACTTGGCAGGTTCTCACGGCTCCGTCATTAGCCAGAGCAATTTTACCGGTGTATCTGCTGACAAGTTTCTAATGCACTTTATTGTGTGTGTGTGTGTGTGTGTGTGTGTGTGTGTGTGTGTGTGTGTGTGTGTGTGCGTGCGCGCGCGCGCGTGTGTGTGTGTGTGTGTAATTGTTATCCTCTTCAAACATCTTTAACCTAACTTGCAAATATAACAGATATTACTCATTATTAATTCTTCTTCTTCTTCTTCTTCTTCTTCTTCTTCTTCTTCTTCTTCTTCTTCTTCTTCTTCTTCTTCTTCTTCTTCTTCTTCTTCTTATTATTATTATTATTATTATTATTATTATTATTATTATTATTTTTATTATTTTTGACTTACTAATGGGGAAGCGCTAAATCTATCGGGGTCACATACAGCTTCGAGAATGAGATATAATCAGGTTTGATCCAAGGAACCAGAAAAGTAGGCTCAGTTCCTTAGATCAAGAGCCCCTCAGGAACGAAGGCACCGCCAGCTGAAAGGGAATTCGGAACAGAAATTTTAGAGAAAAAAAATCAGGCTTGCACTTGGTTAACTAGGAAAATCAGCCGTTAATTAAATGAATCTGTTCTCATGTAATCTGAACTTTGAAGTTGAAACTAGAGGACGTTCCGGTCTGTTTCAGTCATATGTAATATACATGTGAATAATGGACCGAGAGAGAGACAGAGACAGAGAGAGAGAGAGAGAGAGAGAGAGAGAGAGAGAGGGAGGGAGGGAGGGAGGGAGACGCTATTACAGAATTAACTGTGTGCTATGAAGAGCATCAACATTACTCAATAAGACTACTGATGGCTAAAGACACAAATGCAGGATAATGCGATCTATTATGGACAAAGTTTCGCCCTCACAGTGGGCTTTATCAAGTCTGTGACGTGTGGGCAAAACGTTGTCAGTAAAGGATCGCATTAGATTTCATTTGTCATTATTCATCGTGTTTACATTTCATACCACATCTTTCCATGGCAACTGATGCTGATAATCACACTATGACTCTTGGTAAAACTCAACAACACTAACTGGCCAAAAATGGTATGTGATGCCGCCAAGTTCTCGGAGAGACACAATATAAATACTAGCATTTTTTTTAATTGATAAAGTTCCGGTTCTACGATTCTGGTCACTCCAAATATTCATTTGCAGTGACCAGGATCCCATGACCGAAGCGTTGACAGTGAGATATCCCAGTGTTTGCATTGTCCAGCGACAGTAACACGTGTGAGGGAGGAGGGAAGGTGAGGGAAGCGAGGTGAGGGAGGGAAGGTGAGGTGAGGGAGGGAGGGAAGGTGAGGGAGGACCTCTGGACCAGAGATAAAACACACCATGATCCAGTAAGTTCAGTGAGCACCAAAATAATTCGCTCTTAAACGCACCATTCGCTGGAAGAGCGCACCACTTTTCATCTTAATGACGCAATTATTTGGCGACTAATTGAGACACATGTATTTCCCCTCTCCCCCTCTCCCCCTCCTCTTTTACACCTCCTCCTCTCTCCTTCTCCTTCATCTTTTCTATTTCACCTTCTTTCCCTCACCTATCATTCTTTACCATCTCACCCTCACCTCTCCTTCAGATTATCTTTTCTCTCTCACCTCCTCTGCCCCTGATCACTTCTTTATTGTCCCTTATTCTTTCACCTCCTCTGCCCCTGATCACTTCTTTATTGTCCCTTACTCTCTCACCTCAATTCCTCACTCTTCCATCTTCTCATCACTTTTTCCTACCCCCGCCATCTAGTATTTTCTACCCTTTAACTCTTATATCAACAGTATCTCACCATCTCTCTCTTCTCCTTTATCTTCATTTTTTTCCTTTCACTGGTACTCTCTCTTCTCGTTCGTCATTTCTTCACTGGGAGTAATTATCTCATCTTAGAGAAGCCTGGGTCTAGCCCTCTCCACAAGCATGTTACTCCACAGTGTACGACTCGCACCCAGGTACCTATTTATTGCCTAGGTGATCTGGGGCAGCAGGTGTAAGGACTTGCCCAAACGTCTCACCCTGCCCAAGATGTCGCCCATAACACCTAAGGTACCTATTTATTGTTAGGCGAACTGGAACAGCAGGTGTAAGGTGACTTGCTTCTGTCTCGCTCATGCCGGGAATCGATTCCTGGGCATTGAGGTTGTGAGCCAAACACTCTGATTTTCCCTCCTTATCTTTCCTCGTCCTTCGTTTTTTCTCCCTGCCCTTCCTTCCTTCCTTCCTCCCTCCCTTTCCGGTACTTGCATTTCCTCCTCTCTTCTCTCTTTCTTCCATATAGTTTCTTTCCTCCTCTAACATTCCTGTGTTCAGGTTTCTGGTTCTGTCCACAGGTGCAGTATGACCTCTACGGGCTTAACATTTTCAGTAATAATTAATAATAATAATAATTTTGTTCTTCCCTTGACACATTTTTTTTTCACTTTCACAGCAGCGTTGGGGATGGTGGGGTAGGGTACTGTGAGGTGATGGTTGTGGTTCAGCCTCTTGTAGACTCTCACCTTTCATCTGGAAATATTTCTTAATCTACTGGTAGCAGGTTGAAGATGTTGACGCTATGCTCTCTCATAGTACTCACGGCACCTGTAGTTTTCGACTGGGGACCTTAACCTCCACGTTTGTTCTATGTATATACAATGAGGTATCTCCGTTCCACGGAATATATTCCAAGCGCTTTAAAGGATTATAAGCAGTTTAGATGTTTGAGTGATTCTAGGTGGACAGTATTACCTCCTCTGTAGTTTTTTCAGACGGCTTCAGTACTACGTGAAATAGTTTCACTGCAGTTACTGTAAATACTGTGCAATTTAATTTAGCCTAATCCAACTAAATATACTTTAGACAAGTTTACAATAATTTAATAATAAACACACTGAAATATTTTTTTTTCGTTAGGTTCTGAATGATTTTTGCGAAATTATTGCATACACAAATTATAGCTTTCCTTATTCGGCAAGAAGAACGTTGCTACTTAAGCTGAAATATCAAGTTTTAGCTGTTCGACACGACATATATATATATACATATATATACTATCAGTTTTGGCAAAAATCATAAAAAAATATTCTGAAAATGCTTAGATTTTAGTTAATGCATAATTATTTAGGACGTCATCTTTAATTATCAAGGTAAATAGGTGGATAATTATGGTGTAGATGAGGTGAAATTGTCGTCACAAATAACCAATTAATGAACCATTGTTGAGCGTCTTAGCGTCGCTAGGGGAGGGAGAAGTGAGCCAGCCACCCTGGTGGAGCTAGATCACTGAGCTGAGTGATGCTGGGGATGGGGAAGTGAGATGAATCAAGCTAAGTGATACTGGGGTGAGGGAGATGAACTGGGAAGGTGAGTGATGCTGGGGTGAGTGAGAGGAATCAAGGTGAGTGATGCTGGAGTGAGGGAGATGAGCTGGGAAGGTGAGTGATGCTGGGATTAGTGAGATGAATCAAGTTGAGTGATACTGGAGTGAGAAATATGAACTGGGGAGAAGGTGACTGATGCTGGGGTGAGTGAGGTGAATCAAGCTGAGTGATGCTGGGGTGGGATGAACCAGGTGAGTGGTGCTGTGATGAAAATAATGAGAGATGAGTGATGCTGGGTGTGGGCGAGATGAATCACAAGGGAGATTAATGTGATGAATGAGGTGAATGGCGTCGAGATAAGTGAGCTGAGTAAAGAACGAGATTCGTAAGGCGAAAGACATAATATTTATGCAGCAAATGGACATGCGGAAGATTTGCTAGAAATGATTGGCCTGAACAAGCCAATCAACCCAAGTCAAGCTTAGCTAAGCGTAGTACCTAAGATCTAGAAGGCCTAGGTCCCAGGATCCAGGACGTAGTTCCTATAATCTTGGGTCTAGTTAGTAGAATCTAGAACCTTTCCTTGGATCTAGGACTTAGTTCCTAGGATCTAGAGCCTATTTTCTAAGATTTAGGGCCTAGTTCTTAGGATCTAGGGCCAAGTTTCTGGTCTAGGGCCTGGTTTCTACTATCTAGGGCCTAGTTCCTATTAGCTAAGACCTATTTCCTAGGATTTATGATCTTTTTTCCCTATTACCTAGATCCTCACTGTAATAAAGGCAAATACAGTTTTCCTCATTGCATTAAAGTGATCAGAATTTAGCTAAAAACAAAATTGTGGTAATATAAGTCATGTCAGGTTTCTAAGTTTGGTTTGGTTCAAAAAATTGTATAATCATTGTCAATTATTACAACCTAGGAGCCCAAAAGGCCTGTTATCCTGGGTGTAAAGGGAGCAAAATAAACACAGCAGAAAACTTTTGACTTATATTATCCTTCACCAATTTAGAACAGAAGTATGCACACTATATACACTGTGTACAGCAATAGGTATTAGTGCACTCCATGGTAAGCAAGGGAGAATAGAAGCCACTAGAGAGCAGACCGTGCTTCAACCAGCTCTAGAATGGTAATGACAAGGGCAGAGAGGAGAGTGGTACCCACATAACCTCTGCGATTGTCAAAACCATCTTCTCATTGGCTGGAACCTGGGTACTGGTTGAACGACGGGGCCCCATCGTCAACCCTCAGTCACCTGGTTCGCTGGTTGGGGGAGATAGCCTGTAAATGAGGGTGTGTACATGCGCCGAATAAAGGTTACGTACTCTTTGCATGCCACATCAATGATAAATTTTTTTTTGGAAAAATCTTCACTATGAAGTTGGGTAATAAATATACTAAAATTCAATATACAGTTCAACTCCATTACTCTCATCATACATAACCCAAATGTTGTATATTTCAGTGATCATTATTGAGTTATACATACTGAGTTATACATGCGAGACGAGTTATAACAGTTATAATGATGTTTAAAAATGAAAAAAAAGAAGTCAGAGGAGAAAGAACGAAGCAACAGACATCGGACAAAAGCTACACTAAATAATAGCAATGGTAAAAAAAACAATAGTAAGCAAAAAAAAAAAAACAATAGTAAGCAAAATTAATTGTTAAAAGCAACACTAAAGAGTAAGCAACAGTGAAGAGAAGCAACAGCAAACAAAAACAACAGTAGACTAAATCAGAATTGAACAGTTGCAACAGTAAACAAAAGTAACACAGTCAACGAGAATAGCGCTAGATAAAGATACATGTACCATGTATGATGAAGTTGATGTTGTGTTTTACGGGAGAGAGAGAGTCTGGCAGGCATCTCCACTGGTGATTAACCCCGTGTTTACAAGGGCGCCACCTACACCCAATGTCATCATTGCTTTTTTAATATATTACCCGTATGCGCAGCGCGCAACCAAGCGCATGCTCAGAATGCAAGCAACTAATACACACACACGCACACATACTGGGTGAGATTTTCTCTTCTGAAAAGCGAAGGCGAACACTGATAAGAAAAGCTTCCTAATGGGAATATGTCAGCAGTGGGGTGCCCCAAGGATCGATGCTTTCCCAAATATGGTTTCTAATTTGTAGAAATGACTTGCCAGAAGGAATCAAATGCTGTGATTGTGTTTGTGGATGATGCAAAAAAAGTGCAGAGTACGCAATAAAAATGACTAAATCCCTAAAATGATGATTCGGTAAATTTAGCTTATAGATGGAAAGATTGATGATGGAATGTAGTAGAGATGAACAACAAGTGCGCGTGCGCTCACACACACACACACACACACACACACACAGGCCTAGTGTCTAATCGACATGCCACCGCCACTGATGCCACCGCCACTGCTTGCGTCCAAATAATGTCATTTATAGCCAATAACTTGGAACACATTATGAACATTATTTCGACTGTGATTCAAAACTCAGAAGGGAGATGAAGGTGTCTTGAAGCGAGCCTGAGCTGGAAGACTTGAGGAGGGAGATGAGACTATCTTGAAGCTAAAGTTACGGCAACTTCACTGGGTATGGGGAAGATTTTGCGGAGACGTTGATGAAGCTGGAATTGGGTGGTAGCCAGGGCTGACGAATCTTAGTTATAATTTACTAGATACAGTGTTTTATCATCGTGGTGTGTCCCCCAACCTTCCTCGGGAATTTCATTTCTATCTGCCCGACTGCCATTTTAGGCCTTAGTGACTCAGTGTTCCCGTCTCTTTAAGTTTGTCCAGAAATACTTCGATTAAATACCCAAACAAGTAGGTGCAGTAAGGTAAATTTAGGAAATCTATTCTAACTCCACCTAATCAAGCGTAACCTAGCCTAACCTAATGCAGCCTAACTTAACCCAGCCTAGCGAATTTTCATGAAGCGAAAATTGCTTAATACATAAGAAAATGCGATAATCAAATGAGCAGTCTAAACAATCATTGAAAAATAGGTTATGGCCTGTAAGCACAATCCCAGGTGTGGATGGCTATGGATCTGGGGGCAAGATACAACGACTCCTCCGACAAAAACAGCTTGAGTGTGAATGTTCTAGAATTCTTGAGCCTCTGATGCCCAGCAGTGCACGTGTCATCCATCGAGTGAATGATGCTGGACTCTTCATTAAAGAGTGTGACAGAACGAGTATTATTCATTCAAACTTGCAACACCATAGAACAAAATTAGGACATCTTTAGCCTCCCAGAACTTACGTGACTTTCAGGCATTTTTACTCATCTCATCAACCACGCCTCTCGGTTGACATGTTGACCAGTCAGCTGATAGTGCTTGTGGCACAGTCAAACATAGGCACAGCAGTCCGGTTTAAGACTATGAAAAAGATATAGTAATTAGCGAGACTGTGGGCCACAATGGTTAAGGTCGTTTCGGCTACCATCGTAAGGTCGTAACTCTGTGAGTAAGTACTCAAAATGAGTAAAATAGTCATCCGTGTGTTAGGATGCGCACTCCCTGGAGGACTGCAGAAGATAGGGAGACGAACTATCGGTGAGTAGATGTGGCTAAAAATCAGTGAGTCGGGATAGGTAAGGTTGCTCCATGACCTTCAAGATGGATAGGATTTCGGGTTTAGATCAATCCCATTAGCATAGCGTGTCCCAGATGGCAATGTTGACCAAGATATTAATCATGTGTCCTGCCGAGTCGTTGGATCTACAGTCTCACTTGTCGTATCATTAGACATACAGTCTAACTAGTATCACTGTCACACACTAGCTAGCTGTATCTTTTAGACACAGTCTAACTAGTCTAACCATTAGTCTCACAGTCTGACTGGTATCGTGAGACTGTCTGACAGGTGGTATAATTAGCTACACTAACTGTTGGTGACATAACAGTCTAACTGACCGTACAGTTAGACACAATCTTTAACTGGCCAAGGTTACCGGCAGCCCAGAATATTTTCAAATTTTTGGCTGAAAGGTCCTTTATTATTTTTAGGTTACATTTATATCATAAATTTTTAGATAACATTATTGTCATCTTTCAGATTACATTATTGTCATTTTTCAGATTACATTATTATCTGTTAGATTACGTTGTCATAATTTTTATATTGCATTATTTAAAATATTGAGAATACATTATTATTTTAGATTACATTTCTGTTATAATTATCAGACTGCCATTTTTCAGATTACCTTTTAGATTACGTTACTGTTATTATTTTTACTGTGTTTTTCTGCTTAATAGTAACACGATACAACTATTAAGTTTGCTAGTATTAGTACTATCATGTACAACTATCAGACCTACTAACACTGCTATTTCTGCTATTATTACTACTGTATAGGGTTCGTAGTACCAATACTACTGTTGATATTATACCTGCTATAACAACTACTCTTGCTATTACTAATACTAATAATGCTGTTGTATGTTATTTATGTTACTACTTAACTTATATTCTTGCTACTGCCACCACTGCTGTTTCTTTTAATATTACTACTGCTATTTCTGGCACTGCTAGTACAATGCACTATTGTTTCTGTTATTACCTTGATTATCGCTACCATAATATTATTATTAATATTATTATTGTTGTTAGCATTACTACTACTACTACTACTACTACTTATTCTAGAGTTATTACCACTATTACTATTACTACTACTGTTAGTATTACTACTACTACTAGCATTAATACTACTACTAGCATTAATACTACTACTACTTATATTTCTACTGCTACTACTGCTACTACTATTACTACCACTACTACTTGTATTACTACTGCTGATATTACTATTAGTAGTATTATTATTACTACTACTACTACTAGATGGTGGAAAAACAGTGTACTCGAAAAAGTAAAGCGGGAAGACTGCAAAGCAAACAGAATGTAAAGGAATAAGGAGACGGCAGGAAGTTGATAAATACAGGAGAAGAAATAAGGAATGGGACACCTAGAGAGAATTTAAAAATAAACCTTAATAATGTATAATACGAACTTGAACGTAACGAGAACTTAAAACAGAAGGTGTAATATTAGGAGCGTGGAAATAGGAATGTGGTAATGGGAGGGGGGGGGGCAAAGTATATAAAAAATAGGGACGAAAATAAATGGGAATATACAAGCAATTACGGTGTTAATGGTGGCGCGGGGGTGAGCTGTTACCCATTTCCATTTTTGTAATATTTTTGTCCACCCATCTGTTTGGATGGCGTCATGTTGGAATAGGGGAGAGAGAAGGGAGGATAAGAGGATAATAATCGACGGAAGAAAGAGAGGATGGGGGGAGAGCGGGATGAGATGAAGAAGGGAGAAGTGGGAGGGATGGGATGAATTAGGTTATAGCTTGGTGATGATAATAACAAAATGACGAAGAATAGGTAAAAATCAGAATAAAGAGAAAGGGAGGAAATATAAGTGAAGAGGGGGTGGGGAAGGAAGGGAAATAGAGAGGGAGACCGATCAGAAGTGAAGGAATGAAATAAAGTTTGGATTGTGGAGAAAGGGTGGAAGGATGGGAGGGAGGGTTGGAGAGGGGCAGGTGGGAGGGAGGAGAGGGCGTGAAAGGAGGGAGGGGAGAGGATAGAGGGAGAAGGGAGGACAGGGGATGGAGAGAGGTGGAATCTCACAAGTACTTTAAATTTTCAGTCCTTAGTTGAATGTTCTAGTTAGCGCACACACACACACACACACACACACACACACACACACACACACACACACACACACACACACACACACACACACACACACACACACACATACACACATACACACAAAGAAAGGAAAGAGAGAGTGTGGAGGAGGAGGTGATAAGCCAGCAAGACTGGTCCTAGTGTTTATCACATGTACGTCTGACATAGAAACTGAACATGACAGCCTTGTGGGCGGCAAAGACCTTGCAATACTGAACTAGGAGTACCTTGTAGACCTGAACGTAAATGGGGAAAGGAGCAAGTGGAGGGCGTGAGAAACCAAACTTTAGAGAAGAGAGCACTGGAGGGATGAGGGAATGCCTGAATGCAGTGCAGTAGGGAAAGGAACTGGAAAGAAAGGCAGGGGATGAGAGGAGGGAGTACTTAGCTGAAAAGTGCCCGGAAGCAGAGAACTTAATACCCAGAAGAAGAACGGGATATAGCAAAGATAAAGAGAGCCCTTAGCTCAACCAGAGATGCAGGAAGACAACAATGAGAAGCATGAGAATTTGGAAAACTATTGAACGAAAAGGACAGACGAGAACAGAGAAGTGAGGAGATTAGCTAGAATGAGGAGAGTGAGGTGGAGTGACAGTTCGTGAACGAATTTAAGCTGCTCCATAATCGAAAGGCAACAGTAAAAGACCAGGTAATTCGACTGAAGAAGGAAGGAGGAGAGTTCACAAAAAATGACAAGGAAATTTGCAACGTTCTGAACTAAGGATGTAAGGAAGTATTCTCACTGGAAATGGAGTCATTGTCAGAAAGCCTAGAAAGTAAAAAAAAGTAAACCAGCAGGTCCAGGACACCATACACTCAACATGGGAAGAGGTCAAATAATTTTTGATGGAGCTGAATACATCAATGGCAGTGGGACCTGACATGGTGTCCACGAGAGGAAGCAGAAGTATTGTCTACAGTACTATCTAAGATCAACAAATCAGCGAACAAGGGATAGTTGCCAGTGATCTTGAATACATCGAATGTAGTACCTATATTTAAAAAAGAAGACAAGCAGGAAGAACTGAACTACATGACAGTTTTGTTGACATGCGCTGCAATACACTGCACGGGTTCAGAGACAGCAAATCTTGTCCTTCCAGTCTGTTGTAATTCTTTGACAAAATATGGAAGCAAGACAGGAGAGAAGAAGGCACTGTATACTGTAACCTACACGAGACTCAGGCAAAAACTTCAGGTGAAGGAAGGAGTAAAGAAGAGCTTATTCCAGTGAAGGAGACAAAGAGTGATTGTCTAGGACGAGACGTCAAAACGGAGAAACATAAGTGAGCTACAGCAAGGTTTGGTATTAGTACCAGTACTGTTTCTGGATTATGTGAATGATATTCCAGATCGGACTGAGTCAGATGTATTCCTGTTTGCTCATGATGAAAAAATGATAATAAAATCAGGTAAGGACGGGGAAAGGTTGTAAATAGATCTCAACAAATTGCAAGATTGGTCACGTACTCGTAAGCAGTTACTTGAATACAGTCCCAGCAAATTCTGTGGCTGAATATTATATACGAGTATATTGTGAATACAGTCTTTTCTGATTAAATGTTAATTTCTCAGGTTTACATAAATTAAAATGCGACATTTCATCACCATTTAAGTTGTGAGCTTAGAAATTAAAGTTGTCAACATCAAGTTCTCAACAGTCAGTCTTCTCACATCTGTGCACTTGAGGGCACTTGTGATCCAGATACATTTTGGTATCGCACAGTTACTTGTGCAGCTACACGCCACTAGATCTGGCAGATCCTGAGGTTCTGTTTGGCCTTGCATCCAATCTACAGTCAACAGTTAGTCTTTATCTCTAGTTACCATCGTTCAGCTATGACCAAGATGGGTTGGAACTTGTAAATCTCTGTGTAAGCGTCCTCTCCAAACTGCGGTCTTATGTTTTGCTTGCTGAGCATGTTTCTATAAAGAATATCTGCGCGGTGTTGGTTGGTGGCTTTCCATTTCACTCTTCATGGCACAAAATTGTTGACATTGCAACTCATTATCTATCGTTATAGTTTTTGTAGTGTAGAGTTGACATGTGAAACACTCCTGTGTTTGCCAAAATGAAAGTGCCAGGGTAGAGATACAGCTTCTGGGCCCGTCTCTTCTGATGACTCAAGTTATTTAGCTTCGTCATATCTAGTTGTTGAATCTATGTAAATAGCCAGGAGCCTCTACACAATCCCGTCCTAGTGCCTATGTATTCACATACACTGGAAGTGCTTCCTCTCTGCGGCTCATTTTTTGAAGGGTTTATGGACGAAAAGACAGAATGCACAATAAACTTTTGTTTGAACAACGTTTCGTTCTACTCAGAGCGAAATGTTGTCTTTATCATTATTTGTGAATTTCCCTGTCAGTGTTTCTGTTACCTCTATTGTAATTTTTTTTACTTTATATCTTGTGTTAATATTTGTGTGTTCTCTCAATGCAGTGATATTTTTAATCACGGTTTCATTACGTCACTGCAGTACGCCGCAAAAAAAAAATGGAAATATCCAGGTTAAAAAAAATACATAAAACCAGCCAATACCACGAGAAACAGAAAGAGCAACATTACCGTAATTTCGTCTCGACGGAAGGTGCCGTTGCGTACGTTGATAGCAACGCAGCTGTCATACTGTGGCTGCCCCTAGCCCGTAATCACCCAAAAATTGCCTCCACCAACCTCTCATTGTACCTGACCCCCAGAAAACCTCCAAAACAAACAGTACAAGTGTTGGCGTATCAGAAACGCCTGAGTCTGGTCCTAATTCTTTATCACCATAAATATTTAGCACCAGCGTAGCCTGTACCTTTGTAAAAGCGCACAAGCTAGTTTTGGTAGCTTATAAGATACGCAAAAATTACTCTAATGTCAAGAAAATGTGCAATGGTAGCTTGTATTGATACATGTAATTCTCTTGCCGTAATCGTAGTGTAATTCCACAAGTCACTCGTTCATTTCCACCGGACAAAAATTGAAGACAATTTTTTGTGATTACCTGTTTTCAGCAACAGGAGCAGAGCTAGGCCTGCGGTGTCCGGTTTGGTGTGTCTAGTTTACTTTTGTTAGGTTTGAGTTACAGCTTCAATCGACCGGATTTACTCTCATCCCTAATCTGCAGGACCCAGTCAAACTTACTCTTCAAACTGTGCTTAGTGTGTGTGTGTATGTCTGTGTGTGTGTGTGTGTGTGTGTGTGTGTGTGTGTGTGTGTGTGTGTGTGTGTGTGTGTGTGTGTGTGTGTGTGTGTGTGTGTGTGTGTGTGTGTGTGTGTGTGTGTGTGTGTGTGTACTTCTTAAGTCTTCATGTCTCACAATAAGTTTACAGACTCCCTTTTCCTCCTAGACTGACAGTCTTGTATAATCCTTGCATCCTTCTCATGGTGCACACCTCTAGATCCTCTCACACTCGTCCTTTGGTTCACACATCAGCTTCCTCTAAGAACCTTAATCACCCTGGAGTTCCCAGTAACAACCTCGCATTAACAATTACCTAAACTGACTCTTGGGATGGATTTCTAAAATTTTGTCTTTGAGTGTATAAACAAAGTAGCATCAAGGTGCACTTTCACACACGCTGGTCGCTATGGGGACGAGGCTCTGAGATTGTGATAGTTATCATCGTGGTAAACCATCCAGAACTCGGGAAGAAAATCTTATATTAAGAAACTGACTTCTTTTTTTTCTGTCTAGCGTGTCTGGTTCTTCAGATTCATTCTCTCTCTCTCTCTCTCTCTCATATATATATATATATATATATATATATATATATATATATATATATATATATATATATATATATATATATATATATATATATATATATATATATACACACACATGTCGTGCCGAATAGGTAAAATTGGTCAGTTAGCAAGAACTCATTTAAAATTAAGTCCTTTCTAAAAAATTTCGTTTATACTTTTAAAGATATATTTTTTTATTTATATTAATGTAAAAATTAATAATTTTGTACCAAAAGAGCCTTAGAAAACTTACCTAACCTTATTATAGCAAGCTCAATTTAATTTAGCCTAATCCAACTAAATATATTTTATATAAGTTGACAATAATTTAATTAACACAATGAAATATATTTTTTTTCGTTAGGTTCAGAATGATCTTTGCGAAATTATTGCATACACAAAGTTTCGCTTGCCTTATTCGGCAAGAAGTGCGTTGCTATTTAAGCCAAAATTTCAAGTTTTACTTATTTAGTTTACTTTCCGAATACCAATTTTCCTGCTTTCTTTTGTCATGATTTTCTTCATTATTCTACCTCCTTCACTTCTCTTCTCTTCGATCCTCCCACTCATTTATCCATCCATTCTGTCCGTCATCTCTGTTTTTGTTCATTTTTCCTTCTCTTCTTTTTCTAACTTATTTTGTCTGGCCTTTCTTCTGGCCTTCCGTCTTTTGCTTCAATTCCCTCTCTGTTTTCGTATTGTCTTATTCACCATCTTTTATGTTTTACAATTTCTCCTTCACTTCATTTATATACCCCCTCCTTTTTCTGTATATCACCTATTTCCCCTTTTCTCTCTCCATTACTGTTTCCTTCTCATCACTCTCTTTTACACAGAATTTTATATTGTTTTCTATTTCTATGTCCTGTTCTTATAACCTCCCTCTCTCTCCTCACCCCTTTTTTCCCCACTTTCTCGCTTCTTATCACTCCCCTTCCTGTTGCCTTTCTGCTTTCCTGCCTTCTTTCCCCCTCTTTACTTTCATCCTCCCCCCTCTTCCCAGCAGGGATGACGGAGAGGGGGTGTGGGGTGAGTTTTACTGGTCCCCAAGGGAAGAGGGGAGACTGACTCCCCTCATGGATACTCTTGGCTGACTCTCTCTCTCTCTCTCTCTCTCTCTCTCTCTAAGCAAAACTTGTCATATCACCATTATCATAAAATCTACTATGGTAGATAATTTATGCAAACTAGAGTTGATGTGTGTGGTCCAAATCACGTATTAGTACCTGGGAAGAGAGAGAGAGAGAGAGAGAGAGAGAGAGAGAGAGGAAGAGGGAGAGAGAGAGAGGAAGAGAGAGAGGGAGAGAGTTGGAGGGAGGATAGGTTAGACTGAAGAGGTACAACGCATTGAAGTTAGATGGATGACAATCAGTGACTTTTCTCACATCCTAATGTCTCCTACGAACTATCCTACTGTTCATGCTTATCATACGAGGGATGCTGCTCATACGTATCGTACGGGAGATCCTCAGGCCCATCCTACGAGGGATCCTACTCAGACCTATCCTTTGAGGCATCCTACTTATGCCTATCCTGCAAGGAATCCTTTTTGCTCATAAGTATCCTACAAGGAAAAAAATAATGCTATGGCTGGCAGAAATGAAGATTTGCAAAGTTGCGTCTTTCTCCTCCTTCAGATAGCAACATATTTTAAATCCGGAAGTTGTCCATCTTAGAGATACCAGAACTTAAGTTCAAAATGTATCCAGCTTCATACTTAAGAAATGTTTATACATTAGTCCAGTGTTGCGACCCCTGAATAGGTCACAATGTATATAATGTATATTACCTGTTCATATAATTTTATATTGCTTATATTTGCGATATTAGCTAAATCGTAAATATATTGCTTTATATTATTATTTGACTTAGTTACATTATTAGGTAGGATGTAACATTTATATTATTCAGTGCTCATAGTTCGAGTGTTAAGTAGCTGACAGCATTGTCTATCACTCAGCTCGTTGCTCGTTACTCTGCCGGCTTCTGTGTTGCTGGGCAGCAGCAGTCCACGGAGTCACGTGATCAGTGGGGGGAGGGTGATCACACCTCACAAGGAGTGAGTGGAGCTGGCAGGCACTAGCGATTGTCAGTTTGACTTTGCTTCTAGCAAGACGGCCTCTCCAACTCTCCCTTCATGGCCCTTGTTGGAAGATCGTCTCTGTCGCTTTCTTGTTGTTGGTTCTGTGTAACTCTGTTCACAGAACATAGTCTAGACTTAGTGATTTTCGACGTTGTACTGAGGTTGTGTCGCATAGACACTCTGAGAAACTCGGGTCCTGAGCTGTAGCTTCTGACCTAGTTTGTACTGGTATCTGTGTACTGTCACAGTCGGGGATTTTCTAATACTGAACTTAGATTCAGTAGTATGGGAGTTTTGTAACTTTCGTGGAGGATCTGCAGATGGTCCCTACTTAGTGTCATTACATTATCTCCTTGTTCCTGATTCTGTGTCGCTGTTGCTTGTTGTATTGCTGTTCGGCTTAACAGTCGTTTTAATGTTCAAGCAAGCTGTTCTGATTGCCAGGTTGGTCAAGGAGTTAGTTTATGTGAAGACTTTTAGTCAGTCACTGGTTAAGTCTAGTCGAGTCTTGAGACACAGCGAACTACTTAGAGCACTTACACACAAACTTACTTGTATATATTACTATTATGTTACTAAATGCTAACAATGTACCAGACGGCACTTAAAAGCCATAAAGATGTGATATGTGCCTTCAGCACAATACTACTGTACACGAGAGAAGTGTAGGATTGTATCCTGTATTATATTCAGTTCATTACTTTAATTTACTTTGATAATATACGCCTAGACGACTTTGTTGATATTAATAAACTTATTAAATTTTAATTTCTTTAGTTAGTAGCCTACCAGTTGTAATCCTGAAGCACTATTGAATCTTACTAAATTCTAATGGATAATTGGAACAGGATACTGACTACTTGTTACAAAAACCCAGTAACAGGCTGGGTGCTAGAAGGGCAGTCCTTTCTAGTATTCACTGAAGATCTCGATCATTATTAGAAATCGCGTTTTTTGTAACATCCAGTCAGTACAATGGGCTATCTTTTTTTTTAAGATGAATAAAGCACTGGCTGGCCCTTGAGATGAATAAAGCACTGCCTGGCCCTTGAGGTGAATAAAGCACTGGCTGGCCCTTGAGATGAATAAGGTACTGGCTGGTCAGTAGTTATATCATGTTTATGTTTTAAGTCAAATCTCAAGTTTTCCTGTCTATCCGATATGTTATCACAACTTTTCCGAAGAATACAATGTTTTCTGGAGGAGTTCTGTATTCTTTTTTTTTTAATGCAGCCAGCTCTCTCATTAAGCTCCTCTATACAGTGTGATTTTTTTTTTTTTTGTGTTTTTTTTTTGAAATGCGTTTGAAGGAGCGCAGTACATCCGAAATTGAAAAGCGCGCGTTACGAAGGCGTTTCAGTGCGCACATGTTCTGGATATGGCTTTCAATCGCATTAAAAAAAAGGTCGCACTGCATAGGTGATTCACGAGAGAGAGAGCGGGCTGTCTTTATTCTCACCTTCGAAAGCACTTCTGAAACTCATGTTTTTCGGGAGCATGAGAGAGGTGAGCGCTGCTTTCATGCTAAGACACTCCTAACATTCTCAGCTGTATACTCTGTAATGGGTTTCAGCTCTATTGCATGTTCACTTGGCTCTATAAACGTAACCTCCACGGTAGAGCCCTCCATGATAGAGCACTCTTTTGGGAGGGTTCTTGATGGAGTTAGTGATGGTAGCAAGGAAACAACTCTAGACTGTTATATAGAGGCGTTGCATTTGGTAACCGTGGAATAGCCGAGCCTTCTCTTCCACTCTTACTAAGTACAACATTTCTATAAGAACCTGCGGTTGTTCCCTTTGCTACCATCACTCCATCAAAGAAGCCTCCTAACATCTCCATGATAGAGCCCTCCATGGTCTACGTGGAGTCTATCTGGAGGGCATTCCGGGGATCAACGCTCCCGCGGCCTCCCGGTGAATCAGGGCCTGATCAACGAGGCTGTTACTGCTGGCCGCACGCAATCCAACGTACGAACCACAGCCCGGCTGATCCGGCACCCTCTTTAGGTATCTGTCCAGCTCCCTCATGAAGACAACCAGGGGTCTTCCCGTAATGTCCCTTATTGCTGGTGGGAGGCTGTTGAACAGTCTTGGGCCCCGGACACTTACTGCGTTTTCTCTTAGTATACCAGTGGTATGGGAATATGTTGCATCGCCTGCCAAGTCTTTTGCTTTCGTATGGAGTGATTGCTGTGTGCATATTAGGGACCAGTCCCTCTCGAATCTTCCAGGTGTAGATTATGATATCTCTCTCTCGCCAGCGCTCTAGTAAGTACAAGTCAAGTGCTTCCAGGCGCTCTCAGTAGTTAAGGTGTTTGGTAGAACCCTTCATGGTAGATTCCCTTCATGGTTGGGCTGCCTTTACGTGGGTTCTAAGCACACCCCTTTCCTTGAGTTACTATAAAATATTGGAATTTGGAAGGGGAAAATACCCCATGCATTGCAGCTCTCCGAGAGAGAGAGAGAGAGAGAGAGAGAGAGAGAGAGAGAGAGAGAGAGAGAGAGAGAGAGAGAGAGAGAGAGAGAGAGAGAGAGAGAGAGAGAGAATATTTTGGCCTTACGGAAGATTTTGTTGATTAACTTACGCACGTAAACGTATTTTATGAATATATGTGAGTATGTGTGGGTGCTGTATACGAACATATGTCGGTGCTGTGTCTATATGAACATAAGTGCTGTATTTTATGTGAAAGTATGTGGGTACTGTATCTTTCTTGAAAATGTGTGAGTACTGTACCTACCTACCTACCTGGAGGGTGTTCTGGGATTCAACGTCCCCGCGGCCCGGCCCTCGTCCAGGTCTCCTTATGGATCAGAGTTTGATTACCCAGGGTGTTACTATGGCCGCACGCGGTTCAGTGAAGATAGCCAGGGGGTCTATTGGTAATTAATTTCTCTTACGTATGATAGGATGGTGTCTATTGGTAATTAATTTCTCTTACGTATGATGGGATGCTGTTGAACAGTCTTGGGCCCCGAACACTTATTGTGTTTACTCCTAGTGTACTCGTGGCATCCCTGCTTTTCCTTGGGGGTATGTTACAACGTCTGCCCAGTCTTTTGCGTAATCCTACGAACATATATTAGAACTGTATATTATATATTATAAACATATGCTGTTGCATCGTAGGGGAACATGGTAATGTGTATACATTGTATACATAATATAATGTATAAACAACATTAAGCTAACGAATGTCAAAAAAATGATGAATTATGTGTATAATGAATGAGAATGATTAAGACAGATGATGAATGGAATAGAGAAGGAGGAGGTGATGTAGAGAATGGGAGAGGGAGTGAGTGAAGGGGAGGAGAGAGATATTACCCCTCCCTCTCCTATCCCTCCGTACCCCTCCCTCCTTCATTATCGATAATGAAAGCAGTAGCGGCCAACGGTAACTTTTTAGACAGCCCAGCGTGGTCTCTCGTGTTTCTAGTTCATATCAGAGAGAGACTCCCCACCCCCCTCCCCGGCTGTCTCTTACCCTATCCCCCCAAAAAATCTCCTCCATGCATCCGTCAAACTCCAAGAAATTCCATTAGACACTTCAGTGAGAAAAAATTAAAAAAATGATGTAAAAAAATAGTGAAAACTTTGGAAAATGGAATCGAGGCGTACAAGGCAGGTTCTAATCCCCCTCATTTACACCCGGGACATGATAAAGAACACTCTGTACCCTCCCTATACTCCCTCTCTGATAACCTCCCTTCCATCCCCTCCCTTCTACTCCTCCCTCTTCCCTCAGCGGCATCCCACACCTCCCCTCCCCTCAAAATCCTTCAGCCTCACCCCCTCCCAGCCCACAATACCCTCTATATGTCCAAGACTTAGGCCTAAATGATAATATAGGCCTTATTAGAGTGGAGGGAGAGGAAATAATGGGTAGGGGGAGGAGGGTAAGGCCTGGGAGCTTCTTTATAGTATGCACTGGAGTATCTAATTGATAGTTACCCCCCACTCGACATTATTCCCCTCCCCCACTCGACGCCTCAGAGAACTGCAGTGGTGGCGGCTGCTGCCCCCCCCCCCTTCCCCACCCTCTCCACTAATCCCAGTGCCTCTTTCCCATCCCCGTCCCCTTTTCTTATTTTCTCTCCCCATTTCCCATTACTGTCTTGCTTCCCATCCTCTCTCTCCATACCCAGCCTTTTACGATCATCGCCCTTCTTCCCATCAATGTTTCTCTCTCTCCACAAAGAAATCAAAAACCCATCCAGAATGTTGCAAATAACACAAAATATTTCTGCATACGTATATGCAAAATCCAAATTAAGAGCTACGTGTACGTACAATTGAATCATTCATTACATTTTTTTAGTGGGGTTGGGTTTGACAAGGACCTGCCAAGTATGGGCCAGTGTTCCTCTTTATTTTCTTATGTTCTTAAGAGGTCATCTACTGAAGATGAAAAAAGCAATGAACGAAATTCTAATTGACCAGAATGAATCAGTGTTCATCAGTCCACTGAACGAAAACAAGGTGGAGAATGCAGAAATTTTTTTTCATAACATCTGAAAGCCGTGCAGATCATATAACTACCATAAGCATTAATCCCGTACAAACCGAAAAAAAAAAGAAAATATGCCCACTCACGCAGCACTTGGACTGGAATCATAGAATCCCTTATTGATAAAGAGCAAAATATCACTAGTACGAGCACTTGGTATCCTTTGGGAAAGGAGTGTAGTTGTGGGTGAAATACCAGAGGCCTTAATGAGTGCAAACATAACTCTTGTGGGTAAAGGAGGTAGTAGAGAGTAAAAAATTTCAGACCAATAGCCCTAACACTGCTTATCATGAAGACCAATACCCCTTACATTGCTTGTCATAAAGACCAATAGCCCTAGCATTGTTATAAAGACCAATAGCCCTTACATTGCTTATCATAAAGACCAATAGCCCTAACACTGCTTATCATAAAGACCAATAGCTCTAACACTGCTTATAAAAGTTTTCGAAACGATTTGAAACTGGAAGATAACACTTGCCACAACTACTTAGTCAGTATGACAGAATTATAGAGGTGTTGGAAGAATACCAACACACATGTGCAGTACACGGGTTTTGCAGAGGCATTTGACTTATACGATCATGAGGTGATTGCACGCAAGATAAGCGCGATAGGTATAACTGGGGTAAGTAGGCTAATGAATATTCAACTTTCTGACAAAGAGAACAGAGAGGATTTGTGAAGTCCGTCTGTCAAGTGCCAGATCAATGAAGCTGTGACGAAAATGTGGGCCAGCGGGCTGCCAGCAGCAACAGCCTGGTTGACCAGGCAAGCTCATTATTTCACTAGATATTACTGTAGTAGCCATGGGGAAGCGCTGAGCCCTCAAGAACTTAGTAAACTTCTTGCCCGTGACCTCCGTAAGACCCTGTCGTCTTCCAGCGAGAATGTACACTGTCTTACGATTGCCACTCGTTTATTTCTGCCATATCTAACACACTAGATTAATATGTGTTGGTTAGGTTAACGTATATTATCCTCTATTTACGTAGAATTTTACCGCCGATAACAAAATAAAAGCAAAGTGGCTTGTGGCAACACTGCGTATCCGCACTATCTTAGCGCGTTCGTTCGTTCCTTGCCTGCCGAAGGAAACAACGAAAGTTCTCTACTGCCCTCCACTATCCCTCTACCGGCTCTAATAAATTATCTTTCTATTTCTAGTAAATTATTTTTCTAGTTTCCCTAATGAATTGTCCATCTATTTTCTCCGGTATATTATCCTTTTATCTTCTCTAACTAGCTTCTGTTGCGTCTAGGAAACTATGCTTTTATCGTCATGCTTGTAAAGTAGTCTTTTTCAGCTATCGTTTTCAAACTATCCTTCTGTGGTTATGCTTTTGAATTCTCCCTTTATCGGTATACTTGTAAACTATCCTCTCTATAGCTATCCATGTCAAGTGTACTTTTATCGTTCTTTTCGCGAGGTATCCTTTTTATCGCTATTCCTGTAAACTATCCTTGTGTCACTGTCCATGTAAACTATCCCTCTTTAGTTTACATCTCCACTTAGTCAGAGTCTTACACAGGAACTGTGTCACAGGCCTCCTTGTCGTCCAGGAAAAAGTATTGTGGTTGATTCACACTGCTGGCTGCTGCAGTGTGGTTGATTCACACTGCTGGCTGCTGCAGTGTGGTTGATTCACACTGCTGGCTGCTGCAGTGTGGCTGATTCACACTACTGGCTGCTGCAGTGTGGCTGATTCACGCTGCTGGCTGCTGCAGTGTAGCTGATTCACACTGCTGGCTGCTGCAGTGTGGCTGATTCACACTGCTGGCTGCTGCAGTGTGGCTGATTCACACTGCTGGCTGCTGCAGTGCAGCTGATTCACACTGCTGGCTGCTGCAGTGTGGGTGATTCACACTGCTGGCTGCTGCAGTGTAGCTGATTCACGCTGCTGGCTGCCGCAGTGTGGCTGATTCACGCTGCTGGCTGCTGCAGTGTGGCTGATTCACGCTGGTGGCTGCTGCAGTGTGGCTGATTCACACTGCTGGCTGCTGCAGTGTGGCTGATTCACACTGCTGGCTGCTGCAGTGTGGCTGATTCATACTGCTGGCTGCTGCAGTGTGGTTGATTCACACTGCTGGCTGCTGCAGTGTGGCTGATTCACACTGCTGGCTGCTGCAGTGTGGCTGATACACACTGCTGGCTGCTGCAGTGTAGCTGATTCACACTGCTGGCTGCCGCAGTGTGGCTGATTCACGCTGCTGGCTGCTGCAATGTGGCTGATTCACGCTGCTGGCTGCTGCAGTGTGGCTGATTCACGCTGCTGGCTGCTGCAGTGTGGCTGATTCACGCTGCTGGCTGCTGCAGTGTGGCTGATTCACACTGCTGGCTGCTGCAGTGTGGCTGATTCACACTGCTGGCTGCTGCAGTGTGGCTGATTCACACTGCTAGCTGCTGTAGTGACTATGTCTACCCAATGTTGTGAATATTACCTCCCGGTGCCATGTGTATGTTGCTCTTCATGGTAGGCTGCTGATGCCTTGATGACCATACGGGATATATACACAGAGGTGTATGTTTCTCAGGGTATATATACACAGAGGTGTATGTTTCTCAGGGTATATATGCTGAACCTTATGTTTTTTTTTATGAAGTAAAGTGTGCTTGACCCTCCTGTAGTCGGTAGGATCTAATCCCCGTTAACCAATCTTAACCTTGATTATGGTCCTGGGCTCTTGATCAAGAAACTGAAAATAAGGTTGTCCTTCTTGTGATCGAGTCAATAGCATAATGACTTTATGGGACCTGTATAATCCATGAAAGAGTTATGAGATAATAATGTGTGACCTTCGCTTCCTTATATATATATATATATATATATATATATATATATATATATATATATATATATATATATATATATATATATATATATATATATATATATATATATACATAATGTCGTGCCGTATATGTAAAACTGGTCAATTAGCAAGAACTCATTTAAAATAAGTCCTTTCTAAAATTTTCTCTTATACGTTTAAAGATATATTTTTTTCATTAACGTTAATGTAAAAATTCATAATTTTGCACTAAAAGAATCTTAGAAAACTTACCTAACCTTATTATAACAAGAGTAATTTATTTTAGCCTAACCCAACTAAATATATTTTAGATTTGTTTACAATAATTTAATACTAAACAAACACAGTGAAATATATTTTTTTTCGTTAGGTTAAGAATGATTTTGGCGAAATTATTCCATACACAAATTTTCACTTGTCCTATATGGCAAGATGAGCGTTGCTATTTAAGCCAAGATCGCAAGTTCTGCCTATTCGGCAAGACATATGTATATATATATATATATATATATATATATATATATATATATATATATATATATATATATATATATATATATATCATCCCGAATATGTCAAATTTGCAAAAATCATTCTGAACCTAATGAAATAAAATATATTTCACTGTGTTTGTTTAGTATTAAATTATTGTAAACGAAGAATGAGGGGAGACCTGATCGAAGTGTATAAGTGGAAGATAGGTATTAATAAAGGGGATATTAATAAGGTCTTGAGGATGTCTCTCCAAGAGAGAACCCGCAGTAATGGATTTAAATTAGATAAGTTTAGATTTAGAAAGGACATAGGAAAGTATTGGTTTGGAAATAGGGTAGTTGATGAGTGGAACAGTCTACCTAATTGGGTTATTGAGGCTAGGACTTTGGGTAGTTTCAAATCTAGGTTGGATAAGTACATGAGTGGGAGGGGTTGGATTTGAGTGGGACTTTCACATCAGAGCTTATTTCTTGGGTGGCATTGAAAATTGGGTTGGGCAAATGTTTTGTTAGTGGGATGAATTGTAAGGACCTGCCTAGTATGGGCCAACAGGCCTCCTGCAGTGTTCCTCCTTTCTTATGTTCTTATGTATCTAAAATATATTTAGTTGGATTAGGCTAAAATAAATTACATTTGTTATAATAAGGTTAGGTAAGTTTTCTAAGATTCTTTTGGTGAAAAATTATAAATTTTTACATTAACATTACTGAAAAAAATATATCTTTAAACGTATAAGAGAAAATTTTAGAAAGGACTTAATTTTAAATGAGTTCTTGCTAATTGACCACTTTTACCTATTAGGCACGACATTATATATATATATATATATATATATATATATATATATATATATATATATATATATATATATATATATATATATATAGTGAGTGTAAAACGAAAGCCTGTAATTGTTTTACACGATGGTAGGATTGCTGGTGTCTTTTGTCTAATAGACATGCAAGATTTCAGGTATGTCTTGCTACTTCTACTTACACTTAGGTCACACTACACATACATGTACAAGCATATATATACACACCCCTCTGGGTTTTCTTCTGTTTTCTTTCTAGTTCTTGTTCTTGTTTATTTCCTCTTATCTCCATGGGGAAGTGGAACAGAATTCTTCCTCAGTAAGCCATGCGTGTCGTAAGAGGCGACTGAAATGCCGGGAGCAAGGGGCTAGTAACCCCTTCTCCTGTATACATTACTAAATTCGAAAGGAGAAACTTTCGTTTTTCCTTTTGGGCCACCCCACCTCGGTGGGATATGGCCGGTGTATTGAAAGAAAGAATTTATATATATATATATATATATATATATATATATATATATATATATATATATATATATATATATATATATATATATACGTTAATATTGGTTATTGCTTAAATTTCGTGTTAAGTGTTCTGCCACAGGTCTGTGAGTGATAGTTCTGCATGTGAATGGTACCACTGGCACGCACTTCGGCCTTTTTTGTTTTTTTTATTATGGTAACAAAGCTCTGGAGTTACTGGGCCACCACCTACGGTTATGAAGCTACGTTGACCTGCGGAGCAACACTCAAGTGAGGTGAGACTAAGAAATGAGAAACAATGACTGGAATATCGCCTGATTTAATACTGATACAAACTTGTTGGTGCGATGCAAAGATACTAATGTTGGTGACAATAGCGCTTCAATTTTGTTGTTATTGTAAAGGTGGAGTCATGATATTGCTTTGGTATTAAACTAGTAGAGGGCACCGATGCTTTGTAAATAAGATACACAGTGGAGAATAAAAACTCACAATACCGTGACTGGATATAGGAGAGAGGAGCTTACGACGACGTTTCGGTCCGACTTGGGCCATTTACAAAGTCACACTAAGACAAAAGAGTGAAGGAGCCAGTATATATGGGCAAGGGGGATACACAATGCCGGTTATGATATTTTTTTTGTGAAGACATTTCGCCCGCCGGGGACTATACCACCAACTCACGAATCGCTATAGTCCCTAGTGGGCGAGAGGTCTTCATAATAAAATGCCTTAACCCGCATTGTCTGTCTTATTTACATGGTGGTGACCTACGGCGGGAAGGAAAGTTAGGTCGAATTTATTTATCTCCAGATAGAACATTTTCAACCACTTAATTAGTACTTAATCATTTCTAAGAATATGGGGAATTATAGTGGAGGAAATAATACACCAATATATGAAAGAATGCACATATTTATTAAACTAAAAAACAAAGTATGGAGAATATACCATTACTAGCAAAATTATCACTTAGACAAGGTACTGAGAAGAGATTAATATAATACTTTATGGGCCGTGGGTTATCAGATTCCATTACACAACAGTGAGGTGTGGGAATACAAACTAGACTAACAAAATATGTAAATTTACCGATAGTTCACTTTGGAAGGTTGGCTTAAGAGTGTTAGAGGAGTACAGTCCCTCCAAGGAGGCTGGACTCTCCCTTCAGCACGTAACTGTAGCAAAACACAGGTAGCACTGTGTCTGGAGATCCCCCTACAATCCAGACTCATGTGATGAAATTAATCAGCTTGGATGGTAAAGCTGCTATCTGAGATCATAGGCCATACCTGTAGGTTTCCTGTAGTCGTTTCCGGAGGTCATCGTCCCTGCGGCCCGGTCCCAGACTAGCCCTCCTGCATAAATGTAATAATGGATATACAATACCGGCAAGTAGATGAGTGAGACGCATGCAGCAGTTGGGTATCTTTATTGTTGAAATGTTTCGTCTACGCAGTAGGCTTCTTCGGTCGAATGCAGAGGAAACAGCAGAAACAGAGGTTGAGAGACGGATCACCTCAAATCTATTACTTCAAGGCTGATAAACTGATCACATAATCTTTACCTCTCCATAGTCTCTGCTGTCTCCTCCGCATCCGACCGAAGTTGCCTAATGTGTAGGCATGACTTTTGATCAATAAAGATACCAAACTGTTATACACGAGCCTTAGTCATCTACCTGTCGGTATCTACAGAGACGAAGCCGGGACTAAGATTCATACAAGGAAAGTAATGTATTAAGGATGATTCAACCAGACGGCGACTGTTAAAGTGGAAGTAGAGAAGACAGTCTTAGCAGAAGACTAGTCAATAGGATGGCTGTGATCTCTGACATGACAGAAAAGAGCATTGTTAGTGTCGGCAAGCCTAACACTATTTTTGTGCTCCCTAAGTCTGTCAGAAAGAAATCGACCAGTTTCTCCAAAGTATTGAAGAGGACAGGAGGAACAGGAAATAGAGTAGACACCAGGAGCATCTGTATGAACCTGTCGGTATTGTGTGTAAGCACGCTCTCTCTCTCTCTCTCTCTCTCTCTCTCTCTCTCTCTCTCTCTCTCTCTCTCGGAAATTTATTACAGAATTTACAGAATTCCTTCAGTCACGTATCGCATAAAAAAATGTTGGGCAAAAGAAAGATACTTGGTTTAACGACAAACTTCAGGCCTGGATCTATGGCTGGATCACCAAGAGAGAGAGAGAGAGAGAGAGAGAGAGAGAGAGAGAGAGAGAGAGAGAGAGAGAGAGAGAGAGAGAGAAAACGTGCTTTGTAATGGTTGTCTGAACGATTGGAATATGTATCTAAGTGTACACAAGTGTAGAGTAAAGCATTTTGCTTTTTACAAAGTCAGATATTTAAAAAAATTAAAGCAACTATCATAGACGACAAGAATCAGAAGTACAATAATGGCGACCATAGCAGTGGTGACAATTTTCGAATTGTTATTGGTGGTGGCAGCAATAGTAGTATTAGCAGTACTAGTAGCGACAGTAGCAGCAGAAGCAGTAGTAGCAGAAGCAGTAGTAGCAGCAGGAGCAGTAGAAATCCAATTTCTGTTTCTACGTTTCATGTTGATGTCCGTCTGTTTTTCAATACATGACGTAACCGGAGGAAGTGGAGAACATGAAGATAGTTTAGCCTTCTGCTAGACTGTCCTATTCTTAACTGCCTAAGCAGAAATAGCTAGATTGTTAACCGCTCTCAGCAGGTAAACTCGGGATTATCCGTGAAAAGTCTGCTTTCCTGCTTTCTGTCTGTCTCTCTGTCTATACACAAATAACCCGCACATAGAAGAGAGGAGCTTACGACGACGTTTCTGTCCGACTTGGACCATTTACAAAGTCCAAGTCGGACCGAAACGTCGTCGTAAGCTTTTCAATGTCCGGGCTATTTGTGTATAGTTCCAGTCACTGTATTGTGCCTTTTTTATTGTCTGTCTGTCTATCTGTCTGTCTCTCTCTCTCTCTCTCTCTCTCTCTCTCTCTCTCTCTCTCTCTCTCTCTCACTCTCTCTCACTCTCTCTCACTCTCTCTCTCTCTCACTGCGCACTACAGCTCTTGGGCCAGATCAAGCTCTGGCCGCCAAGCAGTGCGTCATAACAGTGCAAAACATGGATTAGCAAGAGGGCAATCATTCTGGATTTTGCATTTGCTAGCTTCCGGCGTGCTGATTGGCTGGGACAAAAGTTTTCGCCGCGGTTTGCAGCGTCCAGCTTGCTGATTGGCTCGGAGGAGTTGAGCAGGCGGGGCTTAATGACGTGCCAGATAGTTTGCGATTGATTCTCCGCAAAACGCAAAGTGGAGTGCGCTGCTTGATAAAGCTGTCTATCGCCCTCTACCCTCTACTGTTTCGTTTACATCGCGCTTTTTTTATTTATTTTTTTTTTTAGTCGGTGGTTAAAAGAAAACCCGAATTATCTTCAAAATAAATTCTTTAATATATTTTTTTATGGATTGATAGAATTGCGAGAATTTATATGTTGTGCAAATTTCTAATTTTGCGCCAAGACTAAAAAATAATATTGTAATTAATATTTATTAGTTATTAGTAACCAATTTTTACATAATTATGAAATATTTTTAACTAACAAAATCACAATAATAATAATAATAATAATAATAATTTGGATTATTAAGTGAGAGTATAGGACAGTAATGTTACTTTTTGCACACCCTAAGTGTGCTCCAACACAATTCGTTATGATAATGACATTGTGGGAAGAGAATCTAGCCATGTTTTCCCTGTCATATTTCATAACACAGTATAGGCTTCTTGTGATGACCGGGTTGTTGTTATGTTACTGAGGGAGAGGGAAGCTACTCGCATGTATTGCTGAAGCTCACCCCACTGTGTGGAGTTGAAGATCATCACCCACTGTGAGTGAAGATCATCACCCAGTGTGAGTGGGTGAAGGTCACCTAGTGTGAGTGTTATCAGTGTATATTTGATGCTGGTGATACTGAACAAGAGGAAGCTCAAGGATGAACAGGTGAAGCATAGGCAATAAACTGAGTCGAGTTTCGCTCTACCTTCCACTCTACCTTCCATAATTACCTCAACCCACTCATTCTACCTTCCACAACTACCGTCCACCTCACCCTACCCACCATTCATAACTTCTTGCCATCCCATCCCTCCTTCCTTCCACACTTCTTCCCACCTTTCTTCCACAGTTCTCAATGTCTGCCTTCCATAACCGATACTGTCTTAATGAACAACCCAAACTATAAACCATAAAACTATCACTTTCTGATACCCTATTTAACACTCCAGTCACCTCTCACACTCCCCCTGTCAATTTTCACTCTCGCTTTGTCACCTTTTACTTTTCCTCCGTCACTTCTCGCTCTACATCTGTCAGTTTTAACTCTACCTCTGTCACTTTTTACTCTCCCTCTGTCACCTCTAACTCTCTCTCTCTCTCTCTCTCTCTCTCTCTCTCTCTCTCTCTCTCTCTCTCTCTCTCTCTCTCTCTCTCTCTCTCTCTCTCTCTCTCTCTCTCTCTCTCTCTCTCTCTTTCTTTCTCTCTCTACCATATTTTTCCCTTTTATCGTTTCCCTTCATTTTTCCTCATTTCTCCCCACCCACCCACTTCCCAGTCTCCTTTATTCCTACCTCGTTTTCATTCCTTCTGTTTCCTTCATCCTACTTTCCTCTTTTTAACGTTACCTCGTCCCTCACCTGTTCTTCCGTCCTTCCCTCCTCCCCATCCATCTTCCTTTCACCCCCATCCCACTCCCTCCCTCACCTTCTCCTCAGTCACCTTCTTCCCCACTTCACTCCCGCTTTCCCTATCTCTCCTTTCTCACCTCCTCCCCTCCAGTTACTCTTCTCCACTCATCTCATCCCCACCTCTAACCCTCTCCACCCGTCTACCTCTCCCTTCCTCATCTCTCACCCCTAAGCATCACTCTCCCTTCCCCCCACCCATTTTTCACTTCTTCCTCACCCCCTTTCTCTTCCTACCTCAGTCCTCTCCTCTTCCCCTCCCTCATTCTCAGTCTTCCCCTCCCCTGTCCTCTCCTTCCCCCATATACGTAGTTTACTTGCGTGCAAAAAAGGCAAAATCAATAGACCTATAGTCCTCCCCCTTTAGACTATTTAACGAAATTCTCTCTCTCTCTCTCTCTCTCTCTCTCTCTCTCTCTCATAATCTATTCAACATTAAAAAACATTTGCACTGAAAAAAATATTGAAGTATGACCGTCATGGCGGAGCTAAAATCTTGATGTTTTAGTGTATTAAAATTGTTTGAAAGTTTAAAATTTATCCTGTATAGTTTGATGTTTTCTACTGCAATGTGTGTGTGTGTGTGTGTGTGTGTGTATGTGTGTGTGTGTGTGTGTGTGTGTGTGTGTGTGTGTGTGTGTGTGTGTGTGTGTGTGTGTGTGTGTGTGTGTGTGTGTGTGTGTGTGTATGTGTGTGTGTGTGTGTGTGCGTGTGTGTGTGTGTGTGCGTGTGTGTGTGTGTGTGTTTAGTGGGAACACTGTTGGATCACGTCATGTTTCTTTATGACGCTGATTGTAATCAATAGAAGAATATCCAGTACATCTCTCTCACTCTCTCTCTCTTTGTCTCTCTCACTCTGTCTCTGTGTATTTCTCTCTTTCTCTCTTTCTTTCTCTCTCTCTCTCTCTCTCTCTCTCTCTCTCTATCTCTCTCTCTCTCTCTCTCTCTCTCTCTCTCTCTCTCTCTCTCTCTCTCTCTCTCTTTCTCTCTCTCTCTCTCTCCCATATTTCTCGATAATTCGAATCGTTTGGTAAAACCGCAGAACAATTAATTCATTCTGATCAAGCCACAGCAGGAACCATATTCCTGACACGAACACTGCAGAACTCAACTTCCCCTAAGCTGCGTGGCGTTTACCAGCACAGCGGTATCGAACTATACAGGATATGTATACCGAAATGTGTGTATCACTCAGTTTATGTGCATTCGAAGTTTACTTTCAACTGTATTTTAGGAGTAGACAGGTTAATTGCAGCCTTATTGACCTTCGTGTTCTCGACAGGTTTTAAACCCAATTAACCACCCAGTTACTGAATGAAAGAAAGACAATAAGCATTGCTAGATAAATGGGGCAACAAGATGACACTTGGATATTATTATTATTATTAGTAGTAGTAGTAGTAGTATTAGTATTATTGGTACTCGTGTTGGTGTTGTTATTGATATAAAGAGACATAGCGCATAGGAAGTCCATATTTTAATCGTCATTCTGGTCAGGACTGAGCGAAACTGCTGGTCGTAGGTAGACAACGACATGACTACCTCCGTTCAAAATGTACGCTACGAAGCACCTAAGTAGAGCTGGACCTGACTACCTCCACCGGACTCAGGATAACAGGAGACGGCAGTCTGTGTATAGGAGAAAGAGAACGCATGATCGGTTCCATTGTAGAACGAAGGCTGTACTGTTCACCTAACAAAGAAAAGGTTAAAAAAAAGGGAGAATTTGAAAAGAGCCTGGTTACCTTGGTATCTTGTAGCAAGTTAGAGAATGGAACGTCCGTCACGGTCCAAGAATGTCTAAAAAAAAAAGTTATAAGTTTGTTTGGAAGCCAACGTACGTAGTATGTACGGAAAAATTACATAAGAGTTTCTCATAGACAATCTGAGGGAAACTGTGTCTCTTAAGCCTTAAGAAAATTGTATATTGTGTTCGTACAGCTTATTATTATTTATTATTAAAGATTCGCCGGTATTCTCCCGGCCCGGGCCTTTTCCAAGTGGTGGCCCGGCCTTGGCTCCCTCTTTAGGTAGTGTCTGAAACCTAAGTCTCCCATGGGAGGAGGCACAAGTACCTCCTCATCTTTGGGACCAACTGTCCCCAGGCCTAGCTTCTCGTAGGGAGAAGCTAGGCCTCTCTGGTCAGCCATCCCCGCCCCAAGGGGGCTAATGGGAATGACAGTCTTGTGAGCTGTAAGCTCGGGCTCAGGCACCTGCCCTACCCTAGAAGGGCTGGGCATGGTGTCGATGTTCGTACAGCATTAAAAAACCGAACATTATTATGGTATTGATTTAAAAAAAATAGCACTTGTCATTTTTATAAGAATATGCAACTATAATAATGAGAGTATTGACTAAATATAGGGTAGAGTTACGCACATTTATTGCAAAAATATTACCTTATTGTACTTTTATTAAGATATTTTACCCTCACTCCTCAAGGGAAGTTCCTTGACGCTAGTGAGGGGCTCTTGAGCCAAGGAGCAACAAGAGCTTCTTCTATAATTTGAAAGTAAGAGGCCAGTGCAGTTCACCATTGCTGTCTACATAGCTTTCCCTTGACTCTGACCTTCAGCATATAAGGCGCAGGGTGATTTTTCAAGACTTCGTATGGGAAAAATGTGCGCCTTATATGCCGGAAAATACGGTAAGTTTAATAAATGTATTATGTAATGAGGCTAAGGTGCTCCTTTTTTTATAACACCTTAATGTACAGGGTGACCCAAAAGTGTTAATACATAGCTAATATTTTTTCAGATACCCTTGTGGAAAAAAGAATGGGAGAGGCGCATCTGTGCATGTTTGCAAAGAAATGGTAATCATGTAGAGAATATTCTGTAAATAATGTTAAATTTTGCTAAAGTTGTTAAATTTTCCTACGAC
>NC_091295.1:31756235-31786235 GCF_038502225.1 Cherax quadricarinatus
GAGAGAGAGAGAGAGAGACAGACAGACAGACAGACAGACAGAAAGAATGGGAGAGTCTACTTTGAAAGTCTACTCGAGTCTCTCTGAATCCCCTGCCTACGCAGATGACTGCACCTTTACTTACACAAATGAGGAGTTACCCATTGCCCTCAGGTACATCAACTTGCGGCAATATCAGCCTGAAACAGCCTTGGACAACCTTTACATATTTTACTGCTTCTTCTTCTTCTTCTTCTTCTTCTTCTTCTTCTTCTTCTTCTTCTTCTTCTTCTTCTTATTATTATTATTATTATTATTATTATTATTATTATTATTATTATTATTATTATTATTATTATTATAAATTAAGCGCTAAGTCTAGAAGGGTCATACAGCGCTGCACTTTTGTTACTGAGATCAGGGAGATGATAGCGATCTAGATGGCATGATGCAACCACTGAAGCTGGTGTGATAAGACATGACGTTCAGTGGGTATCCGGAGGTGAAGTTTGACTACCATGATTGTGAAGGACTGACAGGATGACTGACTTGGCTGTGATGTACTGACAGGATGACTGGCTTGATTGTGAAGTGCTGACAGGATGACTGACTTGGCTGTGATGTACTGACAGGATGACTGGCTTGATTGTGAAGTGCTGACAGGATGACTGACTTGACTGTGATGTACTGACAGGATGACTGGCTTGATTGTGAAATGCTGACAGGATGACTGACTTGACTGTGATGTACTGACAGGATGACTGACTTGATTGTGAAGTGCTGACAGGATGACTGACTTGACTGTGATGTACTGACAGGATGACTGGCTTGATTGTGAAGTGCTGACAGGATGACTGGCTTGATTGTGAAGTACTGACTGGAGTTACTATCATTTGGGAACCCAGAGTGGGGCAAGAGAAATTATACGTAGGAGATAGAAGGGGGGAAGAGTAATTTGAATGTCATAATATATCTATCTGTAGACAGAGATAGAGAGCGGACTTGGGAGAGAAATTTGGATAATATACAGTAGATAACAATGCAAGTTCATTATATATCTAAGAATGTATACTGGCGCTAGCCTCGTGATAAGATTGAGAGAAGAGGGAGGGAGAGAGAGAGAGAGGGGAAGGGAGGAGGGAAGAGGTACTTGGAGTGCGGGAGGGAGGTATGGAACACCTCCCATGCTGTCTACCAGCCTGCCACCCTTGTCCTCCCCTCTGCTAGCGGGAAGAATAGGGAGTTCCACAAGGTATTAGCGGACACTGTATCTCGCTATTGTGCCGCCCATTACGTCACAGGTACTTATCTAATTATTTTCCCATGCTAATGTACAAAAAAATAGAAAATAATGGAATTTCCGTCTGCTCTGCGCTGCCTAAGAAAACTTTGTGAGAGGTTCCTGTGAATAGAAGCTATACGTAGGCCCTTGGCCCAGTGGGTAACCATTCATATATTTACCGAGGTTACTGGCTCTTCTGGGGGTGAGGAGGAAAGTTCCTGTTGGTGTGTATCTAAGAGGTGAGAGCTGCTTGCTGGCCTCATGTCAGAACCTCGCTCAGACACTTGTTTTATTGGAAAGAAATGTTATAGATGGATACTTTTGCATATTTTATTTCTTTTAGGGGGAAATGATGGAGTAAAGAACATAAAGGCATAATATCGTGACTGGAACAATACATAAATAACCCGCACATAGAGAAGATCTTAGGACGACGTTTCGGTTCAACTTGGACCATTTACAAAGTCACACTAACAGGAAAGAGTGAACCTTCTAGTATATATACTGGCTACCTGTCTTCTATATGGGGGTTTATTTGTGTAATGTTGGACTCACTCTCTCTCTCTCTCTTTCTCTCTTTTTTTTTTTTTTACACAGGGTTTGACAAGGTTAAGGATCCCTAGCTTTATTGACAGCTATTTACAGGTTAAGGATTCCTAACTTTATTGGCAAGCTAAGAGCTGTTACCTACATCAGCTCATTTGAAAGCATTTTTATTGTTATGAGACATACAAGTAGGGAACAGGATGAAGTTGGAGCCATCTGTGGGCCAGCATTTTTATTTGATCAACTGACTTTATCTCGTTGACATCATTATGCTGTACGAATGTGTTCCATACTCGAGTCATCCTGGGTATGTATGATCTCAGATGGAGTGATGTTCTGGAGAAGGGTACAACCAGAGTGAAGTTGCTGCTTTCTGCCCGTCTTGTGGCATAAAAGCTTGTTTCACGCTGTCCTCGAAGTGGATCCAAGTGTGGTATTTTGACAATATTGGCCTTGTACATAACAGTAAGGCCACCCACATCCCTCCTATGTTGAAGGCTCTGCTGAAATGACAGATCTATCCAGGATGGGTCCAGGCGAGAGATGAGACGTCTTGCTCTGTTCTCTACTCTGTCAAGCAGTCGCAGATGAGAGAGGGGGCATGCAAACCAAGAAAGTGGAGCATACTCAAGGTGTGAGCGTACTTGTGCCTCGTACAGGATCTTGCAACCCCTACTGTTAAGCAGATGCGAGATACGGCGAAGTGCTGTAAGCTTCCTGGCTGCCTTGTTTGCAAGATTTACAACATGGTTCTTCATGGTTAGTTTGGAGTCAAATTTCACCCCAAGGATATCAACTTCTCTCTCTTTCTCTCTCTCTCTCTCTCTCTCTCTCTCTCTCTCTCTCTCTCTCTCTCTCTCTCTCTCTCTCTCTCTCTCTCTCTCTCTCTCTCATTTTAAAATTTGACTAATAGCTACAATAGGAAAAGTGGATGACACATACTTGGAAAAAGTGCGTCATCCATGGGTGAGTGCATGCGTCTTCAGAGAGAGAGCTGGACACTTAGAAGGATGTGGAGGATGAGTTAAATTAAATATTAACAATTACAAAAAAAAAATAATGCATTTTGGATATTACGATCTCAAACACAAGTACAAAAGTACAAAATATATGGAAACAAAATATCTTAAGACCTAAAGAAAAAAAAGAACTTTAGCACAGTAATAAACAGCGACCTTAACTGTGATGATAAATTAGACACATGTGCAACACTTGGGTGTCTTGATTTTGGAAACGTATCGCCACACAGCGGCTTCCTCAGTCCAATATATAGAACAATGTTTAAAGATCAGGAGTTTGAGGTAGAGTCTCTCAGTCTTATCAAGATTAATGGACTGATTACATCGACTCCAGGCTGAGGGACTGATTACATCTTCGACTGCAGGCTGAGGGACTGATTACATCGTCGACTCCAGGCTGAGGGACTGATTACATCTTCGACTGCAGGCTGAGGGACTGATTACATCTTCGACTCCAGGCTGAGGGACTGATTACATCTTCGACTCCAGGCTGAGGGACTGATTACATCTTCGACTCCAGGCTGAGGGACTGATTACATCGACTCCAGGCTGAGGGACTGATTACATTTTCGACTCCAGGCTGAGGGACTGATTACATCGACTCCAGGCTGAGGGACTGATTACATCTACTCTAGGCTGAGGGACTGATTATATCGACTCCAGGCTGAGGGACTGATTACATCGACTCCAGGCTGAGGGACTGATTACATCGACTCCAGGCTGAGGGACTGATTACATCTTCGACTCCAGGCTGAGGGACTGATTACATCGACTCCAGGCTGAGGGACTGATTACATCGACTCCAGGCTGAGGGACTGGTTATCTCGATTCTAGGCTGAGGGACTGATTACATCGACTCCAGGCTGAGGGACTGATTACATCTTCGACTCCAGGCTGAGGGACTGGTTACATCGACTCTAGGCTGAGGGACTGATTACATCGACTCCAGGCTGAGGGACTGATTACATCGACTCCAGGCTGAGGGACTGATTACATCGACTCCAGGCTGAGGAACTGATTACATCTTCGACTCCAGGCTGAGGGACTGATTACATCGACTCCAGGCTGAGGGACTGATTACATCTTCGACTCCAGGCTGAGGGACTGATTACATCTTCGACTCCAGGCTGAGGGACTGATTACATCGACTCCAGGTTGAGGGACTGATTACATCGGCTCTATGCTGAGGGACTAATTACATCGACTCCAGGCTGAGGGACTGATTACATCGACTCCAGACTGAGGGACTGATTACATCGACTCAAGGCTGAGGGACTGATTACATCGACTCCAGGCTGAGGGACTGGTTACATCGACTCCAGGCTGAGGGACTGATTACATCGACTCCACAGGCTGAGGGACTGATTACATCGACTCCAGGCTGAGGGACTGATTACATCGACTCAAGGCTGAGGGACTGATTACATCGACTCAAGGCTGAGGGACTGATTACATCGACTCCAGGCTGAGGGACTGATTACATCGACTCAAGGCTGAGGGACTGATTACATCGACTCCAGGCTGAGGGACTGATTACCTAAACTCTTTCTGATCTTCAAACATTCTTCTAGGTATTGGACTAAAGAAGCCACTGTGTGGCGAAACGTTTCCACAATAAAGATACCCAAGTGTTGCAAATGTGTTTAATTTATCAACTTGTTGGTTCTCTGAACCATTTATCTACAGACTTTAAGTATGCTCAGTGTATCCGTGAGAACCTCAGAATGTAAGGGTTCATAAAAAATCGTAACCCTAATTTTTTAAAAGGGTAGACCTATAAGCAAGCGGAATGCCTCGGTCAGATGACCAAAAGCTCCAGTGGCGAGTCATCACATGACAAAGACCCACGTCAGTAAACACTTGTCCTGTTTCCTGACAAATTTTTACCTAACCTAACCTAAGGGTTCATAGATAGCAATGTCGAAAACGAAGCCCACGAGATATTACTAATTATAACGCACTCAATAGACCCTATCTTGAATATGCTGCCCATTTTAGATGTAAATGGTGTGATGACACCGAAACTGTGGAAGAGAACACTTGTGTACGGTTGAGGTCATTTATTAAAGAATAAAAAGGCACAATACCGTGACTGGAACAACATATAAATAACCCGCACATAGGAGAAAGAGACTTATGACGACGTTTCAGTTCAGGTTGGATTAAAACATAAGTTAATTTCTCCTATGTGACCCCTCAAGGAAGGTTCCTTGATGTTGGTGAGGGGCTCTTGATTTAGGGAATTGGATCTGTGCTCCAGTTCCCCGAATTAAGCCTGAATGCCTTCCACATCCCGCCCCAGGCGCTGTATAATCCTCCGGGTTTAGCGCTTCCCCCTTGATTATAATAATAATTCTCCTATGTGCTGGATATTTGTGTATTTATTATAGTGAACGTTTCACTCCATCAGTCCCATTGAAGCTGCTACATCAGCCCTGATGACTGATGAAGCCGCTCGTGGCGAAACGTTTTCTTTGATAAATATCCGGAACTGTACACAGACGTCCTTTCTCAACAGTTTTTGTTGGTAACCAGATTACCAGATAAAGAGAGGCGAGAGAGGATGCAGGGAAGGGTAACTTAGCTTGTACTGTCATTAAGCTAGAAACTATTTGAAGAAGGAAACTCTAAACCTGTTCTTTCTTTTGTAATGTAATCTACGAAACTTCAGCCCAACCACTGAAGATACTAAGTAGATTCACTACACTCAGATACGAAAAGCTATTTGAAGCCTAAAATGAACCTAAACAGTTGAAAGAAACCTCGAGGTAGGATGTGCAATACACATGAGAAATGCCTCTTAGTATATATTCAATATATATTTAAGAAAGAGGCATTCCTTACACCCAAATCTGGGAAATGTTTCTTGCGGCGTTATGGATCACCGCGATACACACCCTACTTAAACTGTTGATGCAGATTTAATATTTATTGGAGAATCATTTGGGCAGACGCTGCAAATATCAGTTTCAACGGGATGCTTTGCCGTGGCTGCCTGTGGTCACCGGAATGCTGACATTAGTTCAGGAATTAATTTACTGCAGGACTATCGCTTGACGAAGAGCACCCAGGATATAATTGTACTGGGGTAGAAGTTGTACTGGGGTAGTAGCAATAGTAGTAGTATATAAACAGAAATAGAGGCAGCTAGCCTAACCTATCCTTTTTAGCAGCCAACATCAACATGGATAGCAGGATCTCCTGCTGTCTGCCTTTCCCATGAACTTCAAAGTACCCGTTCTCTCTCTCTCGCAGGTGTTTGTAGGATAGAAGTTTTTTATGACAGCTGTCACCCCTCGTAGAACTGGTTGGTCAAGTGATCAATGTGAACCTTCAAAATATCTAAGGACGTTCTTCGTATGAGCAGGAGAATCATATTGTGTGTTGTATGGATGTTGCCTTGGGTTGCACTGATGAGGCCTGAGATTGTTATAATGTGCTGTATTGTTGTAGTCTGGGATCACTACAGTGTGTTGCATGGATGGATCCTGGGATCATTACAGTGTTGCATGGACGGAACCTGAGATCACTACAACGTGTTGCATGGATGGATCCTGGGATCACTACAGCGTGTTGCATGGATGGATCCTGGGATTAGAGAAAGGGTTATGTCCCCCTGGGAATGAGGGACCAATTCTACTGACATCTTCATTAATCCTCGCCTGGGAAAATATTTCTATATCCGGATTATATTTCAGTTTTTCGCAATGATTTATTTCAAGGCTATGTAGACATGTATTACAATATATATATATATATATATATATATATATATATATATATATATATATATATATATATATATATATATATATATATATATATATATATATATATATTTAAAAAATATCAAATGACCAGAGAAATAAACACTTTAATCATCAATTATAACCCACATGGAGACTTATTGTTATTATTATTATTATTATTATTATTATTATCAAAAAGAAGCGCTAAACTACCATGAAGACAGAAACACAGAAGATGGATTATAGTTTTGACATAGATTATTGCGGTGTTAAGCTGTGGCATATGTCAGTGTTGAGGGCATGTTTCTAGGGCTTGTCTGGGCATATAGTTTGAAGCTGCGCAAGGAAAACGATTTCAGTTTTGCTTTTGTGAATTGTGCAGTGCAATATTATGCTCCACACCTTTTAAGACATTGTTGGAGCATATTTTAAGGTGGCGTTTGTTGCTGCTTCGGTGGACGGCTGCTGGTGCTGGTTTTGTTGTTGCTGCAGAAGCCGCAGCATGTACCTGATGATGATACAGCAGCTGTTGCTACGACGGACGCTGTTACAGTGGCTGCTAATGACTTCTCTGCATCTGCAGCAGCTGCTCCTGCGATGGCTGTTTCTGTGGTTGCTGTTACTATGATATGTGCTACTACTACTGCTGTTTTTGTTGCTGCTGCTGTTGTTGTTGTTGTTGTTGTTGTTGTTGTTGTTGTTGTTGTTGTTGTTGTTGTTGTTGCTGCTGCTGCTGCTGCTGCTGCTGCTGCTGCTGCTGCTGCTGCTGCTGCTGCTGCTGCTGCTGCTGCTGCTGCTGCTGCTGCTGCTGCTGCTGCTGCTGTTGTTGTTGTTTCTGGTGTTGCTGTGGTGTAGCGGCTGGTGAGGTACGGGCAGAGACCGTGGCTACCTTTCCGTCATAATACCGACACATCCACCTCTATTCTCCCAGACCAGTGGACTGAAATGGTCACTTTTAAAGACCAACGCGCACCACCGGGCCCAAAGTGGACCCTCGGCACGAACTTAAATTTCAGACCTTACTACCCTGGAGCGGTGAGGTCAGAAAGAGTGTTTGGGGCGTTGTGTTGCGTAGGTCATTTTTGCGTTACGGACCGAGACGAAACCAGCCGTGGTTGCTTGTGTTGCTGCGGATTTGGGTAACGATATCTTTGTAGGGTAGCTGGTAGCACTGATGGTGGGTTACTGGGTTACCACTGTTACCCTGGCTTGTAGGGTGGCTGGTAGCACTGATGGTGGGTTACTGGGTTACCACTGTTACCCTGGCTTGTAGGGTGGCTGGTAGCACTGATGGTGGGTTACTGGGTTACCACTGTTACTCTGGCTTGTATGGTGCCTGCTAGCACTGATGGTGGGTTACTGGGTTATCACTGTTACCCTGGCTTGTTGTAGGGTAGCTGGTACCACTGATGTTGGGTTACTGGGTTACCACTGCTACCCTGGCTTGTTGTAGGGTAGCTGGTAGCACTGATGTTGGGTTACTGGGTTACCACTGTTACCCTGGCTTGTTGAAGGGTAGCTGGTAGCACTGATGGTGGGTTACTGGGTTATCACTGTTACCCTGGCTTGTTGAAGGGTAGCTGGTAGCACTGATGGTGGGTTACTGGGTTATCACTGTTACCCTGGCTTGTTGAAGGGTAGCTGGTAGCACTGATGGTATGTTACTGGGTTACCACTGTTACCCTGGCTTGTTGTTGGGTGGCTGGTAGTAGTGATGGTGAGTTACTGGGCTACCACTGTTACCCTGGCTTGTTGTAGGGTAGCTGGTAATAGTGATAGTGGGTTACTGGGTTACTACTGTTACCTTGGCTTGTTGTAGGGTAGCTGGTAGTAGTGATGGTGAGTTACTGGGTTACTACTGTTAACCCTGGCTTGTTGTAGGGTTGCTGGTAGTAGTGATGGTGGGTTACTGGGTTACCACTGTTACCCTGGCTTGTTGTAGGGTGGCTGGTAGTAGTGATGTTGGGTTACTGGGTTACTACTGTTACACTGGCTTGTTGTAGGGTGGCTGGTAGTAGTGATGGTGGGTCACTGGGTTACTGCTGCTACCCTGGCTTGTTGTAGGGTAGCTGGTAGTAGTGATGGTGGGTTACTGGGTTATTACTGTTACCTTGGCTTGTTGTAGGGTAGCTGGTAGTAGTGATGGTGAGTTACTGGGTTACTACTGTTACCCTGGCTTGTTGTAGGGTAGCTGGTAGTAGTGATAGTGGGTTACTGGGTTACTACTGTTACCCTGGCTTGTTGTAGGGTAGCTGGTGGTAGTGATGGTGAGTTACTGGGTTACTACTGTTATCCTGGCTTGTTGTAGGGTAGCTGGTAGTAGTGATAGTGGGTTACTGGGTTACTACTGTTACCCTGGCTTGTTGTAGGGTAGCTGGTGGTAGTGATGGTGGGTTACTGGATTACTACTGTTACCCTGGCTTGTTGTAGGGTAGGTGGTAGTAGTGATGGTGGGTTACTGGGTTACCATTGTTACCCTGGCTCGCTGGCTATCTACTTGATTGGTTACCACTGTGGCTGCCACCAACAACGCTTCTACCACCTCCGCGACCACAACTACCACCACCACCACCACTAACACAACTACCACCACCACCACCATCATCACCATCACCACTTTCGCTGCTACCACTAAATCAACCACAAGCACTGCTACAACTACTACTACCAGCAGAACTGCTACTACCACCAACACTACAACTACCACCACCAGCACGAGGAAAATGATATGGACAATGAGAACCTTCAAAACAAGCGATGCCAAGCCACTGGTGATACTCTTTAAGTCCCTTGTTCTATCTAGGCTTCAATACTAATGTACTCTAACAGCCCTATTCAAGGCAGGCTAAACTGCACATCTGGAGAATGTACAGAGAGCAGTCCTTTTACTTGTACTCCTCTGAATGAAGGCGAGAAAGATGCATCATAATTTACAACTGGAAAATCCTAGAGGGACTGATCCCAAGTCTTGAGTCAGACGGTTCAACGTACCCTCCAACCACCACAACCTCCCACATTACTACCACCACCATTACCACTACCATCACCACCACCACCATCATCACCACCACCACCACCATCGCCGCCATAACAGAGTATACTACAAACTCTGGCCATACAATAGAGCGGAAAAATAATGTAAGGGACCTGGGAGTAGTAATGTCTGAGAATCTCACTTTCAAGGATCACAACAGTGCCACGATCACAAGTGCAAAGAAAATGATAGGATGGATAATGAGAACGTTCAAAACGAGATGCCAAGCCATTGATGATCCTTTTCAAATCACTTGTTCTCTCTAGGCTGGAATACTGCTGTACATTAACATCTCCATTCAAAGCAGGTGAAATTGCAGATCTAGAGAGTGTACAGAGATCCTTTACTGCACGTATAAGTTCTGTCAAGCACCTTAACTACTGGGAACGCTTGGAAGCACTTGACTTGTACTCGTTGGAACGCAGGAGAGAGATATATATCATAATCTACACTTGGAAAATCCTGGAAGGAATGGTCCCGAATCTGCATACAGAAATCACTCCCTATGAATGTAAAAGACTGGGCAGGCGATGCAAATTACCCCCAATTAAAAGTAGGGGCGCCATTGGTACACTAAGAGAAAACACCATAAGTGTCCGGGGCCCAAGACTGTTCAACAGCCTCCCATCAAGCATTAGGGGAATTACCAACAAACCCCTGGCTGCCTTCAAGAGAGAGCTGGACAGATGCCTAAAGTCAGTGCTGTGGCTCGTACGTTGGACTGCGTGCGGCCAGCCCCTACTTTTAATTGGGGGTAATTTGCATCGCCTGCCCAGTCTTTTACATTCGTAAGGAGTGATTTCTGTATGCAGATTCGGGACCATTCCTTCCAGGATTTTCCGGGAGGCCTGGTCATGGACCGGGCCGCGGGGGCGTTGATTCCCAGAATAACCTCCAGGTAACCACCACCCACCACCCACCACCATCACCACCCACCACCATAATCACCACCCACCATCATCACCCCCCACCCTCATCACCACCCACCATCACCCACCACCATCACCCACCACCATCACCCACCACCATCATCACCACCCATCACCATCACCATCCACCACTACCATCACCACCCACTACTATCACCACCCACCGCCATCACTACCCACCACAGTCACCATCACCCACCACCACCACCACTACCACCACCACTACCACCACCACTACCACCTCCACTACCACTACCACCACCACCCACCACCACCCACCACCACTTCCACCAACACAATCATATATTACAATTTCAAAAATAATTGTATTATTTTACGATGGATTACAAATAAGGATCAATGTACATACATTATATAAACATTTTTAATTATTTGCAGAATTATTTGTAAATGTTGTTGTTGTCGTTGTTTTTCTTCTTCTTATTCTTCTATATATTGCATAATTTTTTACAAATAGAATCTACTGTGTGTTTTTCCTCTACATATTTTCTCAATAAATTTGTCCCAGCTATATCTTCTAGCAATGTCTGATGTCGCATATATGGAAGATGTCCTCATACTTGGACTGTTAGAATCATCGAAACTGATGTTTATGTGATATATTTCAGCCAGAGACTTGAATAACAAATTAAAGTTGATGATTTACATGTTACAGTAAACATATGCTGTATAGCCCTTGTGGCTTAGCGCTTCTTTTGATTATAATAATAATAATACAGTAAACATAGGAATTGATTTTAGTGCCTCACCTCTAGAGAGAGAGAGAGAGAGAGACAGGCAGACAGACAGACAGACAGACAGAGATACACAGACAGACAGAGAGACAGACAGACAGACAGAGACGGAGAGAGAAAGTATGTGTTTCCATTCCCAGTTCAGAACTGTAGCTCGTATTCTGTAAATTCTGCGTCTAGGTTCTTTTCTATTTCTTTATTGCCAGTCAGTCACCTGAACTTGCTTGCTGGTGCTCAACTTTCAGGTACTCGCCCATTTCATGTGAGCTGTAGTGAGAGGTAAATTTGCTTGGTGGTGCTTCAGTTGATCATATCTATGACCAAGGTACAGGTGACGAAACACCAACAGTCTGGGCTTTGAATACAGTGAGAGACAGACTGAGACATCGAATACGGTACTGGTGGAAACAGTGGGGGCGTGTTTTTATTTATTTATTTATTTATTAATTTGAACATGATACAGAGAAGTACAAGGAATACAATTTTTAAAGCGCAGCATGCCAAAGCCCCTTGTATGCAGAGCATAATGGGCAGGCTTAAAATTAACTTAAGATTAACTAAGCAATGATATATTCAGTGGTACAAAAATTATTGTAAAACAGATAACAATTTAGTACAAATGAGTATTACAAAGACAGGTCATATGGTCATTTACTGTGTTGCTGTGTAATCAGTAGAATGGAGTATTCTGTTAGGTAATGAAGTTAAATAGTAACAAAGTTTGATAGGGTCACAGGTAGAGATTTATGAGATACAATAATGAGATACATATATGAGATACAGTTTATGAGATACAATTATTCAGTATTTATTTAGTTGTGGGTGAGTGATTTTTGAGAAGAGACTTGAATTTATAAACAGATAGTGTTTCTTTTATATTCACAGGTAATGAATTCCAGATTTTAGGGCCTTTAATGTGCATTGAGTTTTTGCATAGCGTGAGATGGACACGAGGAACATCAAAGAGTGATCTGTGCCTTGTGTTATGGTCATGTGTTCTGTTGAGGTTGGTAAGGAGATGTTTGAGGGGAGGGTTTATGTCAGAGTTAAGTGTTCTATGTATGTAGTAGGTGCAGTAATAAGTATGGATGTTTTGTATTGTGAGTAGGTTTAGAGTTTTGAATGTTGGTGGAGTGTGCTGTCTGTAGTGGGAATTTGTTATCATTCTGACTGCAGCCTTTTGTTGGGTGATTAGTGGACTGAGATGGTTAATTGTTGTTGAGCCCCATGCACAAATTCCATAGGTGAGATAGGGGTAAATAAGTGAGTGATATAGGGCCAGGAGGGCTGACTGTGGAACATAGTACGATACCTTCTGTCCCTGTTCACCTAGCAGTAAATAGGCACTTGGGTGTTATCCGACTGGTTTGGATCGCATCCTGTGTATAAAATTAACTTAATTTGCCCGAAATGCTCTGTATAACAAGTGGAATTCTATATAAATATGTCACTGATGTCAGTTAGGTCTGTGTAAATTGTACATGTACTTATAGGAATAAAAATTATTATTACTATTATTGGATAGACTGGGACGTCGAGTACATAGTATAGGAAAGACACGATGGTCGCCCACAGTGTAGGACGGGTTTGGAAAAATTATTTGCGTTTGTTAGGACACATCAGTGTACTTGACTGTCAAGATAATTTCAGAGATGATGAGTTTGAACCCATAAACTTCGACAATGGATTGATGAGTGTATGACCCACAAGATCACAGCTGTCAATCTCATGGGTTTCAAAACTGGTTGCTTACCAAGAACAACATAGCTGTCACGACCGTAGAGTGGGGAGGGCGTAGAGTCAGTTCTCCAGCGCTACTAGGACAACAGTCAGTGCGAACGGCTGCTTAATTAACAGAACCAGTAAGAATGTGTGCCACTTTACCATTATTGCAACAGTTCTTCTCAGCTAACCCACAAATTGGAGAGGTTTCAGTTTTTTTTTTCAGTTAGGTGTAATGCAATCAAACTTCACTTCACCGTCTTCACTGGTGAAGATGGTGCAGTTGAAAGAGCGAAACAAGAAACTCTTGAAAATTCTGCCGTCGCAGACGCTATGTGGCTGATTGAGAAGTTTGGACAAGTGCGTTGTGGCATTTATGTTAGAGGGCGCCTCGTCAACCAAAGTTCGTTGCTGATCTCATCAAGAGTTATAACCTCTCTTTCTTCAGTTGTTCTCTACTCCGAATTAAATCAAGAGGACAGCTACGTACTTTATTCTTAAATAACGGCTGTTCTTTCCTCTGCAACCTTTACTTTACGTCACAGATGCAACGTGGAGATATGAACGAGATCTTTAAGTATGAAAAACAAAAATGTCCATCCGTGTATCACAAATGAGCAAGACGAAAATTGGAATGAAATCTCGCTGAGTAGATTACTTGAAGGAAATTGTCCCAACGCCAGACAATATTCCCATTTCCAGTGTTCAGGTCATTATCCGTGATGACGCTGCCTTCGTCAACGTGCTACAACCTGACTCTGGCAAGATATTTGATGATTTTGTACCTTAAGTTGTCCTGCTCTAAATAGAATCCCAGCGAAAGCGAGCAAGCCTTGTAGTTGTTGTGTTGGACGAGCACCTTCCAGAGAGCTGGAAAGCAGGCACACGAAACAAGAGTTTATAGACAAGTGAATACTCTTAATTTTCTTCCTCGAAACTGGAAAGAGTGACTCTAGAGATGATGGCAAGAGAAAGCGTCTGTACCTCTTCAAGTCTTGACTAGGTGAGAGCGCCTTAGTGGTACTGCATGTGGGCACTGGTCTTACATTGTGCGCTGATACCTTAAAACATAGGTGTCTGAAGACAATTTTTAACACTAACCATCCTCTCATACGCAGTCTATTTTATTATCCTACGTGCGTGCGTGCGTGCGTGTATGCGTGCGTGCATGCGTGCGTGCACGTGCATATGTTGTTACCTATTTGTAGGTAAAAGAGCAGAGCTTTGCTCGTGGTGTCCGCCTTCAGTAATGTGTTCATTATATATATTTTCCAGTGGCTGTTTCTCCTCTTTCAAAATCATTCCTTTGGTCAGCTGCTCCGCGAAGGAAAAATTTCTAGTAACCTTCTGCTCCACTTTTTTCCTCTCTCAGCTTACATCTGTGGCTTCTTGTTATCACTGTTGCGAATTCTAAGAAATCTTATTTTTTAACCCAAGTCTTTTTTTATTATAACCTTATATTTGGTTATTATGTCAACTCTTGTCCTCCTCTCAGACGGTGTGGGCATCTTTAGTATCTTCAGCATTACTTCACAACTCATGTTTTTTTTTTCTAACACTGGTACTTATTTGGAAGCATTTTGAACCTTTTCTAATTTATCTACGTGTGCTTTTAGGTGTGGGCACTACAATTCCACCATATATTATAATTTTAGTATGCGTTTGTGCCTCCGCGCGTGTGGGGTCATCGATGCATGCACACTGATATACATGAATGTATGTATATATATATATTCATATGTATAAGTGTTACTAGCGCCGAGAAGCATTTCGATTGCAATGTAATTCAAGTTGAACTGAAGTCAGTATTGTGATAGTCTGCTTTGTGACCACAAGTTAGGTGGGTTGTGGAAGGTGAGTCTTGTGACTTAGTTCAAGCATTTATTCTCTATGTACTGTAACTAATTGTGTACTTATTGTATTGCCCAAAAGGACCCATCAACGTTTACCTTATTTATTATAACCTACATAAACTGTTTTCACGATTGTGTATTTGTTTTTCGTGTGTATTTTAGAATAAGAAGCACATGGGTGTGTACCCTCGTTTATCAATACGTTTCTTTATTTGTTTGTGTGTTTGGTGGTCAGCCTTTGTGTGTGAGTGTTTGTGTACAAATAAAATGTATATATAGCTACGAAATCATTCATGGGTTTTCATAGCGCTTTAATATTGCAGTTTACGTTACAGTCGTCCAATACAGTTGAGTATCGCAGATCCAGAGAATCAATACAACGGGTGTATGGTGTCAACGGTTCTCTCTCAGTGTATACCGCGTCCGCCAATCATCATTCTCACAATAAATACAAAACTTTATGAATACTATCAGAATCGACGTAGATATCAATTCTGGTAAACTGTTATTACCGACTTGTGCATCGAGGTGCAGGTCAACTATATTTTGTGTGCTTTTCTCGCATTTGGAAGTGTGTGATCGATAGTGTAAGTGGGCGGAGAGTGGGGGGAATGAAAAGTGTGTGTGTACATGGGAGGCTTGGTAGGTGGACGTATACCTGAAGGGTGTTCCTGGAGTGTACTTGGAGGGTGTTCCGGGGGTCAACGCTCCCGCATCCCGGTCCATGACCAGGCGTTGTAGCTGTGCTTGCTAGCTGGGCTTAAACCTGTGTTTGCTGACTGATCAGCCGGGCTGCAGCTCATACGTTGGACTGCGGGTGGAGGGCACCTACAGCCTGATTGATCAGGCCAGCAACCAGAGGCCTGGTCTGGTACTGGGCCGCGGGGGCGGTGACTCCCCTAAGGCGACATGTAACCCACGGGTAATAGTGGTTAGTTTTGGTGGGTAGTTTTAGTGCAAGTGTTGTGTAGGTACTGTGTGCGACCGAGCTTAGAAACATCGTCTAGGACTGAACTCTGTGAGTGGTCTCTGCGAATGGGATTCGACGCTGCTGCTCTTGTTACCGCGCTGTTGCTTGTTCCGTTAGCCAGGTCTTTAGTGTTACTGCTTTCTTGCTTGTGTTGACCTTTTTTTTGTGGATATTTTACCGATGTTATTGGTATTGTTGCCGATGTAGCAGAAACTACAATAACGGAATTGTTTTTGTTCGCTTGGTTAAGTCTGCGTTTTTGTTTTCATTGTATTTATCTGTTGAAATCGTTGTTCTTGTCATTCAAGAGATGATAAGTACGGTTAGTCATCAGAGAGAGAGAGAGAGAGAGAGAGAGAGAGAGAGAGAGAGAGAGAGAGAGAGAGAGAGAGAGAGAGAGAGAGAGAGAGACAGACAGAGAGACAGAGAGACAGAGACAGAGGAGGATACACTCAGAGGAAGGCAGTGGAGTCATACACGAGCATACGGATGGGACAGTTGATGCCAACATACACATATATTGCCTTCTCCCTGGGCCCAGCAAGACATAAACACATCATCTATACTGGCACCTGGTGAGTGGGGTGCCCTGTGTGTGGCACTGTTAGTGTAGCACGGGGTACAGGGCACAGCGCTCGCTAGTTTCTTACTCAGCCAGTTGATCCTGAACCTATAGTCGCCTTGCCCGCTGGATTCTTGTTTTCTGGATCCTTGCCTGCTGGATCCTTGCCTGTTGGATCCTTGCCTGCTGGATCTTTGCCTGCTGGATCCTTGCCTTTTGGATCCTTCCCTGTTGGATCCTTGCCTTTTGGATCCTTGCCTCTTGACTCTTGGATCCTTGCCTCTTGAATCCTTCCCTCTTGGACCCTTACCTCTTGGTCCCTACCTCTTCGGCCCTTTCCTCTTGGATATGTTCCCTTCAAACCTGTGTGCAGAGATTTCCCTTCACGACCTCACTTTCCACAACCGTAAACCGGAAAAAAGTATTTCCTAACTATCCTGTGGCTCATCTAGAGATCTTCAGGTTCCATTAATCCCACCTTGTTGCTGTCGCTTCATGTGTGGCGCTGTTCCTGGGAGTTTTAGCTTGGTGCTACTGAATGACTGTGTGGTGTTTGGGTTGGCTGTGTAACAAATAATGTGAATGTGTGGTTTTGCGACCGTACTTCGAGTTTAGAATAAATCACGGACGAGGTCGGGTTTGAACCGGAGCCAAGTGAGACCTAAAACTCCAGGCCAGTGTCTTCAGTAGTATCTAAGTCGAAGAGTTAGACACATGCGCAACATCTGGGTATCTTTATTTGTAGACATTTTGCCATACAGTGGCTTTTTCATTACAAGGACCTGCTGCATTGATAAAGCCATTGGATGGCGAATCGTCTACAAATAAAGATACCCAGATGTTGCACATGTGTCTGATTCTTCATCTTCTCGGAATTAGATACCATTCGTGTACAATATCTAAGTCCCTTTCCTGTGCTAACTACATTTCGTCTTCCCCTCAAGTACTCCCTTACACCATTTTCCCCATAACTTGCACCAATTCTAACACCCCTTACATCCGCTTCTGAAGGTAGGAAGTTGGTGATGAATTTCTTACGCAAATGAGGTAAAGGCAAGCGGATGAAACCAATTTTTTATTAATTTAGCAAAATTAAATATATCAGCGTGTGCTGTTACGCTGTTCTGTGTGACAGTAATACAGTGGGAGCCAAAGCCAACTGTTTCCCTCGTCATGTTCCATTACGCAGATATACCTCAACTTACGTTTGTTAAGTTCTGAGAGCTTTTCTACTCCCGGACCCCGGCCATGGGCCAGGCTTGTCTGGTGTTTGCCTGATCAACCAGACTGTTGCTACTGGTGGCCCGCTGCCTCACATATCCATCACAATCTGGTTGATCTGGCAGGATGGGGCAGGATGAGCTTAGAGACATCAGGAGGGCAATGAGGATATTTTCAGATAAATCATTCAAGGTTCATCAGCTATGGCAGCTTCTAAAGATTCGTGTCCAGCAGAGTTGGGGTCACTGTCACTTGGGAATTGCCATCTCTTGCTACAACTCAGATATCAGTGAAATGACACTCAGCATCCCTGAGGAAGAGTGGCACTGTGTGGCGCAGTGAAAAAGACACTGCTAATTTGTTACTATTATTCTAATGGTGTGGCTGTAAGTGGCATAGACTGGTGCTAGTTGCGATATGTTCCGATGCAAGATCTTAAAAAAAAGTGCCTTAATGTTGCATAGCATGTTTACCATGGATGTGACACTGTGTCATAATATTCATTTGACACTCTATGCAACAGTGTCGCATATTGCAAATTTGCCACTGTATATAACAGTGTGCCATAATATACATTTGACACTGTAACAGTGTGTGATAATATAAATGTGACTTTGTGTTGGTGGCAGCGTGAGTGCCACCCCGGGAGGCACCAGTGCCGGGTTGTTTGTTCTAAGAACTTTACAGCGTGGCTCGTGTGTGTTTACCTTTTGGAAATCACAGTAATGGTGAAAAGGCAATTTTATGTCTATTTGTAGGCTCGCAGAGACAGACAGACAGACACAGACAGAGAGGCAGACACACACACACACACACACACACACACACACACACACACACACACACACACACACACACACACACACACACACACACACAAATAAAAAAGAGAGCGCTAGTGTGATATGTCAGTAATAGATATACATATGTATACATGGAAGAAATGGCAATAAAAATCGTGATTGCAAATTTGAAAAATACCACAGTGAAAATATGAAATAAAACCTGAGCGCTTCCGTGAGATTTATTTCCTATTTCCACTGTGATATTTTTTTCGTATTTATACATATGTATGTCTAATACTGACAGATGGAGAGGGAGGGAGGAGATGTAAGTTGAATGGGAAGTGATGTTAAAAGGTATAGGAAGGGAAAAGTGGAAGGCAATGTATGTAGTAGAGGAACTGGAGTAGAGGAATAGGGAGAAAGGGAAGCCCTGGCAAGCGTAAGGGAGGGAAATAGATGTAAGAGGTATGGGGAGTAAGTAGGAAAACTGGTATAATAGGTTTGGGGAAAGAATAAAGGAATTAGTTCAGGGGGCAAGGAAATCCAATAGGCGGGAGTAATGTATGGGTGTGGGTAGAGTAGTGTAGGGGTAGACGGTGTGGGTAGAGTAGTGTAGGGGTAGACGGTGTGGGTAGAGTAGTGTAGGGGTAGACGGTGTGAGTAGTGTAGGGGTAGACGATGTGGGTAGAGTAGTGTAAGGGTAGACGGTGTGAGTAGTGTAGGGGTAGACGGTGTGGGTAGAGTAGTGTAAGGGTAGACGGTGTGAGTAGTGTAGGGGTAGACGGTGTGGGTAGAGTAGTGTAAGGGTAGACGGTGTGAGTATTGTAGGGGTAGACGGTGTGGGTAGAGTAGTGTAGGGGTAGACGGTGTGGGTAGAGTAGTGTAGGGGTAGACGGTGTGGGTAGAGTAGTGTAAGGGTAGACGGTGAGAGTAGTGTAGGGGTAGACGGTGTGGGTAGAGTAGTGTAGGGGTAGACGGTGTGGGTAGAGTAGTGTAGGGGTAGACGGTGTGGGTAAAGTAGTGTAGGGGTAGACGGTGTGGGTAGAGTAGTGTAAGGGTAGACTGTGTGGGTAGAGTAGTGTAGGGGTAGACGGTGTGGGTAGAGCAGTGTAAGGGTAGACTGTGTGGGTAGAGTAGTGTAGGGGTAGACGGTGTGGGTAGAGCAGTGTAAGGGTAGACGGTGTGGGTAGAATAGTGTAGGGGCAGACGGTGTGGGTAGAGAAGTGTAGGGGTAGACGGTGTGGGTAGAGTAGTATAGGGGTAGACGATGTGGGAAGAGTAATGTAGGGGTAAACGGTGTGGGTAGAGTAGTGTAAGGGTAGACGGTGTGGGTAGAGTAGTGTAGGGGTAGACGGTGTGGGTAGAGTAGTGTAAGGGTAGACGGTGTGGGTAGAGTAGTGTAGGGATAGACGGTGTGGGTAGAGTAGTGTAGGGGTAGACGGTGTGAGTAGAGTAGTGTAGGGGTAGACGGTGTGGGTATAGTGTAGGAGTAGACGGTGTGGGTAGTGTAGGGGTAGACGGTGCGGGTAGAGTAGTGTAAGGGTAGACGGTGTGGGTAGAGTAGTGTAGGGGTAGACGGTGTGGGTAGTGTAGGGGTAGACGGTGTGGGTAGTGTAGGGGTAGACGGTGCGGGTAGAGTAGTGTAAGGGTAGACGGTGTGGGTAGAGTAGTGTAGGGGTAGACGGTGTGGGTAGTGTAGGGGTAGACGGTGTGGGTAGTGTAGGGGTAGACGGTGTGGGTAGAGTAGTGTAGGGGTAGACGGTGGGGGTAGAGTAGTGTAGGGGTAGACGGTGTGGGTAGAGTAGTGTAGGGGTAGACGGTGTGGGTAGAGTAGTGTAAGGGTAGACGGTGTGGGTAGAGTAGTGTAGGGGTAGACGGTGTGGGTAGAGTAGTGTAGGGGTAGAGAGTGTGGGTAGAGTAGTGTAGGGGTAGACGGTGTGGGTAGTGTAGGGGTAGATGGTGTGGGTAGAGTAGTGTAGGGGTAGACGGTGTGGGTAGTGTATGGGTAGACGGTGTGGGTAGAGTAGTGTAGGGGTAGACTGTGTGGGTAGAGTAGTTTAAGGGTGGACGGTGTGGGTAGAGTAGTGTAGGGGTAGACGGTGTTGGTAGTGTAGGGGTAGACGGTGTGGGTAGAGTAGTGTAGGGGTAGACGGTGTGGGTAGTGTAGGGGTAGACGGTGTTGGTAGAGTAGTGTAAGGGTAGACGGTGTGGGTAGAGTAGTGTAGGGGTAGACGGTGTGGGTAGAGTAGTGTAGGGGTAGACGGTGTGGGCAGAGTAGTGTAGGGGTAGACGGTGTATGTAGAGTAGTGTAGGGGTAAACGGTGTGGGTAGTGTAGGGGTAGACGGTGTGGGTAGAGTAGTGTAAGGGTAGACGGTGTGGGTAGAGTAGTGTAGGGGTAGACGGTGTGGGTAGAATAGTGTAGGGGTAGACGGTGTGGGTAAAGTAGTGTAGGGGTAGACGGTGTGGGTAGAATAGTGTAGGGGTAGACGGTGTGGGTAGGGTAGTGTAGGGGTAGACAGTGTGGGTAGTGTAGGGGTAGACGGTGTGGGTAGAGTAGTGTAGGGGTAGACGGTGTGGGTAAAGTAGTGTAGGGGTAGACGGTGTGGGTAGAGTAGTGTAGGGGTAGACGGTGTGGGTAAAGTAGTGTAGGGGTAGACGGTGTGGGTAGAGTAGTGTAGGGGTAGACGGTATGGGTGGGATAGTGTAGGGGTAGACGGTGTGGGTAGAGTTATGTAGGGGTAGACGGTGTGGGTAGAGTAATGTAGGGGTAGACAGTGTAGGTAGAGTAGTGTAGGGGTAGACAGTGTAGGTAGAGTAGTGTAGGGGTAGACGGTATGGGTGGGGTAGTGTAGGGGTAGAGAGTGTAGGTAGAGTTGTGTAAGGGAAGAGGGTGTGGGTAGTGTAGGGGTAGAGGTTATGGGTAGAGTAGTGTAGTGGTAGAGGGTGTGGGTAGTGTAGGGGTAGAGGTTGTGGCTTAAGTAGTGTAGGGGTATAGGTAGGGAGTGGATAGTGTGGGTAGTGTGGGAAGGGCTTAGTAACCATGGAGGACTAATAATCCAGGATTACGCATGAAGACCAAGCAATATATTAGGTCTTTCCCTAGGATGTTACCCACAGCAGTCGACAAGGTATCTGTTTACTGCTAATTGTGCTAAGTATCCAGGAGCAGCAGGCGTTAGGAGACTTAACTGTACGTCCTTTTCCCGCCCCGCCTAGGGTTCGACCCACATCCTTTCGATTGTGTAGTGTAGGTAGGGGTTCAGGGTTCAGTCACCACTGCTTCAGTCACCACTGCTTCAGTCACCACTGCTTCAGTCACCACTGCTTCAGTCACCTCTGCTTCAGTCACCACTGCTTCAGTCACCACTGCTTCAGTTATCACTACCCCAGTCATCATTGCCTCAGTCACCACTGCTTTAGTCACCAGTGTCTTTCTCCTGCTGTTGCTACCTGGTGAAGGGCTCTTGATCCTTGTAACTGAAGCCGTGTTATACTTTTTGGTTCATCCCTACAGCTGCTGATACTGTTATTGTTGTTTGGTAGTGAGGGATGAAAAGCAGAGGCAGAAGAGGCTGTGGCATGGGATAGAAGTAAAACTTAAGAGGCGTGAGCCTGGTAGGACCAAGAAGATAGTGTTCAAGATAGGCCTAGAGGTTCATTAGGAGGGATTCAGGTGAACTCCATTTCTCGTGAGCCTCCCCGCCAGGAGCCCCAGAGACGCCCCAATACGGGGCCGCCACGCCCACCGGGTGGCCAGCCCATGTTAGCAGATTATGAGCATTGAAATAATTGACGTCGAGTCCTAACTGCTGAATCAGGCAAGTCGTTAAGGGCCATGGTGAGGCTAGCATTGATCTCGTCGAGTCCCGACCCTAGTCTTCAGACTCAGGACGTACTGCCCCAGTCCCCAGGAGGTTAGGCCAGGAGTTCAGGTGTCTGAAGGGGGAGGGAAGGCGAGTGAAGGGAAGTAAAATGTATTTCAGGGGAGAGAAGTATACTTGAAGGGGAAGAAAGCGCATCTGAGGTGAAGTGTTTTTAAAGGGGGAGGATATATAAACGCAGTATTTGGCAGTTTAATTGTATTCGAAACAGCGATCAGTGCTGATTCGAGGCACTTGGTAGCTACGTCATGGGAACAAAAACTGGACGTATCCCTATTGCATTCCATTATTAAGAAGAATTTTGTACCTGATGGGGGGTGAAATCTGTTAGCATGAGCCAGGAAAACATTGTCAAATATTCCAGCAGCCACTGAAATATCGAAGATTTCGTTCCTGCAGGGCTGGGGTTACTATTACTTAGGAATGACTATCTCTTAGAATGCTTTATTCCATACACAAGCAGAGATCACTTCACTTGTTTATTTTCAATATGCAATTAAGTACAGAGGCAGTAAAAGCGTTGTTTACCAGGCCGTGATCCACTACGAGGCCTAATCATGGACCGCGCCGCGGGGGAGTTGACCCCCGGAACACCCTTCAGGTATACTCCAGGTATACATGCAGAATTACTGAACATATGGAACAATAAGTTGTGAAGGTCCTCGAGTCCCGTAGAACCCGGCTGGGAACCCAAGATGCAGTAGACATTTTCCCTCTGGATCACCACATTATGTACGCAGCAAGACAGTGTGTCTAAGTGCCATGACCATCAGTGTTGAACTCATTGGCCTGAGTAAATGTCGGTGAGGGAGCTCTTGATCCAGGGGAAATTGGAAATTTTATTCCCTCTCTAGGAATCGAACCTGATTACCTCCATTTTTTTATTATTACAGAAATAAAAGGTGCCTCGTTATAATACTCTCCTGCTAAACGACACTTCCATCCATAAAAAATAACTTTCACAAAAGTTCTAGACTCTTAATTTAAATTTCAAGTATTCTAGGCACCTATTTCATCTGCGACGTAGATTCCAGTGGAGTCGTACAGTTGATTCATCTACGTGAAGGGAAGAAAAGGTGAATGTCTCTCAGTTCTGCAAGGAGAAACCACGAACGATGAAACATATCGCCCGCGAGAATGCCAGAAAGACACCTTGTGTAGACTGAACCTCTACTGTACACGGCGTTTTGCTCTGGGTGGAGCTTCAGAGAGTTATAGGACTTGCGATAAAGCTCTACACTTTCTACCAAGTGTTAGCTAGATTTAAGTGGCCCCCATGACATGTGGTAAAGCTGTGGATAGAGCTTTACTGAGCCACACGACTTGTGATAAAGCTCAGCCCTTTCTACCAAGTGTAAGCTAGATTTAAGTGGCCCCCATGACTTGTGATAAAGCTATGGATGGAGCTTTACCGAGCCACATGACTTGTGATTAAGCTCTACACTTTCTAACAAGCGTAAGCTAGTGGCCCCCATGACCTGTGACAAAGCTGTGGATAGAGCTTTACTGAGCCACATAACTTGTGATAAAGTTGTACATTTTCTACCAAGGTAAAGCCAGCTTAACCCGGTCGCAAGTGATATTAATATTTGGTGGAGACGAGGAAACAACGTCTCGGGAAGGGCGTTCATCGTGCAGGCCAAGACAGGATTTGGTAAACACATTAAAGTGGTTCTGGTAACTAGCTCATTAGCATTAGAATATCTGTTGCTGCTCGTGATGTAGGTAGCGGAGTGTGGGCGTGGAGGAGAGGTTGGGGAAGGGTGTAGGTGTGAAGTAACGGGGTTGGGGAAGTGTCTGTGTGGGCAGGCAGCGGGAAGGGTTGATAAAGGGTATTTGGAGGGGTGGGGAGGTATTGAGAAAGGATGTGGGTAGGGTTTTGGGAACAGTAGGGGAGTGGACTGTTACTATGAGTAAGGTCCCTCAACTCGAAGAAAACAATTTTAATAATAATAATAATAATGCTTAGTTTAGTGCTAATAAACTTAAATGCAATAGGCATTTAGTCGAAGCTACCTCAAAATTTGTATACCCGTTTATCATTACACATAGGAATTGCTCTTCACTGGTAGGTCTTGTGTGTGTATATTAGGAACCGTGCAGGATTGAGGACGGATCCTTAGGAAAACGTCATTTGTTACACTTCTCCATCCATATACTTCATTCCTCAACTTAACTCTTCGTCTCCTGTCTTTCAGGTACGTCTTGATCCATGATAAAACGTTGCCTCTCACTGCGGTCTGCAACTCCAATGTGTGTGTGAGTATCCCGTAGGACACTGTCACGTATTCTCTGTTAATCAAGAAAGTGGCTGATTTTTTTGTCCTTGATTCATACACTTAGATATGCACGATAATTCTTAATCTACACAGAAGGTACACAGCCTAGGTGTGGACCTCCAAGTCCTCTGCTACATATTTCTCTCCGTGTACTAGTTTAGTCTTCCAACCCTTTCCATGCCAGTCTAATCTTTGTGAAGCTGACATAGACCTTTATAAGTTGGTGCAGCAGGAAGTGCTATTTCTGAAGAAGGTTTTCTGTGAAGTCTACATTCTCTAGATGGTCCACCCTCCTCTCACTATATTTTTCATCACCTTACACTGGATGCTTGTCAGGGACATTGGTCTGAATATACGTCAACTCTCTTGAATGAAGGTATGACTTTATCCACCCTTAAGCTCTCAATTGCCCTGAATAATACCTTGTTAAATATCTAGACAAATAGTTTGGTTGGGGCTTCATGTCGTTTTAAAACACAAAGTAATATCTTGTCATGTCACATTGCTCTAAATGGAAGCAAATGTTTGCCAGTTATGCGTGTGATCCATTCTTCACTTCATTTTTCGTGGTACTGGGCTTTATTAAGTTGTATAAATGCTACGAGGGCTTCTGTTGAGTTCTTCACATAATTATTTGTTCTCAACGTGAAAATGCCCCTCCTTTAGCCTTCTCACATGGTGTTTTTTTTTTGGCCATTTCCTTTCTCGTAACGTTGTGTAGTAGTAATGTTGATTCAGTAGCTGTACTGATTACTTTGTCGTTTTTAATTGTTTTGCAACATCCCTCGTTGCTCTGAAATTTTTATTATATTTATATTAATTGGTGTGATTTTTGCAGTGCCGTATCAACCTTCGAATCCATCTATGGAACCAGAAACTACAACGTGACTATCAAACTCCAATTTTTTTCGCTTGCATGTTGTAAAATAGATTTGTGTGTGTTTGTGTATGTTTGTGTGTGTGTGTGTGTGTGTGTGTGTGTGTGTGTGTGTGTGTGTGTGTGTGTGTGTGTGTGTGTGTGTGTGTATACTCGCCTATTTGTATTCACCTAATTGTGGTTGCAGGGGTCGAGACTCAGCTCCTGGCCCGGCCTCTTCACTGATCGCTACTAGGTCCTCTCTCTCTCTCTGCTCCCTGAGCTTTGTCATACCTCATCTTAAAGCTATGTATGGTTCCTTCCTCCACTGCATCACTTGCTAGACTATTCCACATCCTGACAACTCTGACTGAAGAAATACTTCCTAACATCCCTGTGACTCGTCTGAGTCTTCAGCTTCCAATTGTGACCCCTTGTTTCTGTGTCCCCTCTCTGGAACATCCTGTCTCTGTCCACCTTATCTATTCCGCGCAGTATTTTGTATGTCGCTATCATGTCTCCCCTGACCCTCCTGTCTTCCAGTGTCGTCAGGCCGGTTTCCCTTAACCTTTCTTCGTAGGACATTCCCCTGAGCTCCAGAACTAACCTTGTTACAAACCTTTGCACTTTCTCTAATTTCTTGATGTGCTTGACCAGGTATGGGTTCTAAACTGGTGCTGCATACTCCAGTATGGGTCTGACGTACACAGTGTACAGTGTACAATGTGCAGTGTGCAGTGTGTGTGTACTAACCTATTTGTACTCACCTATTTGTGGTTGCAGGGGTCGATTCACAGCTCCTGGCCCCGCCTCTTCGCTGATTGCTACTAGGTCCTCTCTCTCCCTGCTCCATGAGCTCTATCATACCTCGCCTTAAAACTATGTATGGTTCCCGCCTCCACTACGTCACTTTCTAGGCTATTCCACAACCCCCCCTTTTCCCCCCCGGGGGAAACCCCCCCCAAAAAACCCCTTTTTTAAAAAAAACCCCCCCCCCCCCCGGGGGCCCTAAAATCCCAAAACCCCCCCTTTCCCCAAAAATTTCCCCCCCCCAAAAAAAAAAAAAAAAAAAAAAAAAAAAACCCCCCAAAAAAACCCAAAAAAAAAAAAAAAAAAACCCCCCAAAAAACCCCAAAACCCCCCCCAAAAACCCCCCCCCCCAAAAAAACCCCCCCCCCAAAAAAAACCCCCAAAAAAAAAAAAAACCCCCAAAAAAAACCCAAAAAAACCCCCCCAAAAACCCCCAAAAAAAACAAAAAAAAACCCCCCCAAAAAATTTAAAAAAAACCAAATCCCCCAAAAAAATTCCCCCCCCAAAAAAAAAACCCCCCCCCCAAAAAAAAAAAAAAAAAAAACCCCCCAACCCCCAAAAATCCCCAAACCAAAAAAAAAAAAAAACCCCCCAAAAAATTTTTAAAAACCAAAACCCCCCCCCAAAAAAAACAAAAAATTTTTCCCCCCCTTTTTTTAAAAAAATTTTTACCCCCCGGGGGCCCCCCCCCCCCCACCCCCCCCCAAAATTTTGGGTTAAACCAAAAAAACCCCCCCCAAAAAAACCCCTCGGGGAAAAAAAAAATTTTTTTTTCCCCCAAACCCCCCCCAAAACCCCAAAAACCCCCAAAAAAACCCCCCCCCCTTTTAAAAAAAACCCCCCCCCCAAAAAAAACCCCTCCCCCCCTTTTCCATTTTTCCCCCCTTTCCCCCGGGCCCCCCAAAAACCCCCCCCCTTTAAATTTTCCCCACCTTCCCCAAACCCCAAAAACCCAAAACCCCCCCTTTTTTTTTCCCCTTTAAATTTTTTCCCCCCTTTTTTTAAAAAAAAAAAAAAAAAAAAAACCCAAATTTTTTTAAAATTTAAAACCCCCCCCCCAAAAACCCCCCCCCCCTTCCCCCAATTTTTTTAAACCCCCAATTTAAATAAATTTTTTTAAAAAACCCCCCCCCCCCCCCCCCCCCAAAAAAAACCCCCCCAACCCCCCAAAATTTCATTAAAAAAAAACCCCCCCCAAACCCCCCCCCAACCCCCTTTTTAAAATTTAAAAAAAATTTTTTTTTCCCCCCAAAATTTTTTTTTAAAAAAAAAAACCCCCCCCCTTTTTTAAAAATTTTCCACCCCCCCCCTTCAAAAAAACCCCCCAAAAACCCCCCAAAAAATTTTTCCCCCCTTTAAACCCCAATTAACCCCCCCCAAATTTTCCCCCCCCCAAAAAAAAATACCCCCCCCCCAAAAATTTAAAAATTAAAATTTCCCCCCCCCAAAAAATTTTCACCCCCCCCCCAAACCCCCAAAAACAAAAAAAACCCCCCTTTGAAAAAAAATTTTTGGGGGTTTTAAACCCAAAAATTGGGGGGTTTAAAAAATTTTTTTAAAAAAAATTTAAACCTTTTGGGGGGCCAAAACCCCAAAATTTTTTTCCCCTTAAACCCAAAAAAAGGGAAAAAAAAAAAGGGGCCCCCGGGGGGAAAAAAAAACCCAAATTTAAAAACCCATTTTCCCAAAAAGGCCCCAAAAATTTTTTTTTTAAAATTTTTAAAAACCCCTTTTTGGGGGGGGAAAAGGGGGGGGGAAAACACAAAAAAATTTTTTTTTTTAAAAGGGGTTTTTTTTTAAAAAACTTTTTTAAAAGGGGTTTTTAAACAAAAATTTTAAACCCGGGCCCCCCCCCCCTTTTTTTTGGGGGGGGTTTTTTTTTTTTTAAAAGGGGGTTTTTTTTGGGGGGTTTTTGGCCCTTTTTTTGGTGTTTTTTTTTTGGGGGGTTTTTTTGGGGGGTGGGGGGGGGGTTTTGGGGGGGGGGGGGTTTTTTTTTTTGGGGGGCCTTTGGCCCCCCCCAAATTTGGGGGAAAAAAATTTTGGGGTTTTTTAAACCCTTTTTTTGGGTTTTTTTTTTTTTTTTTGGGGGCCCCCCCTTTTTCCTTCCCCCCCCTTAATTTAAAAAAAATTAAACCCCCTTTTCTTTTTTTTTTCCGGCCCCTTTTTGGGGCCCCCCCAAAAACCCTTTTTTTAAAAATTTAAAATTTTAAAAAATTTTTTTTAATTTTTTTTCCCCCCCCCCCCCTTTTTTGGGTTTTTTTAAACCCCCCCCCCAAAATTTTTTTTTCCCCCCAAAAAATTTTCCCCCTTTTTTTTTTTTTTTTTTTTTTGGGGGGGGGTTTTTGGGGTTTTTTTAAAAAAAAACCCCCCCAAACTTTTTTTTTTTAAAAAGGGGGTTCCCCCAGGGTTTAGAATTATTTTTTTTTGGGGGTTTTTTTTTGGCCCCAATTTTCCCCCCCCTTTTTTTTTCCCCTTGATTTTCCCTTTTTTTCCCCCTTTTTGGCCCCCCTTTTTTAATTTGCCCGGGGGGGTTTTCCCCCTTTTTTTTTAAACCCCCCCTTTTTTTCCTTTTTTCCCCGGGGGGCCCCCCTCCCCCCCCCCCCAAAAACCCCCCCTTTTTGGGGGGGAAAAAAAAAAAAAAGGGGGTTTTTGGGTTTTTTGGGCCCCCCAAAAATTCCCCCCCCCTTTTTTTTTCCCCCCCCTTTTTTTTAAAATTCCCCCCCCCCTTTTTTTTCCCTTTTTTTTTTTCCCCCCCCCTTTTTCCCCCCTTTTTTTTTTTCCCCCCCCCTTTCCCTTCTTTAAAAATTTTTCCCCCCCTTTTCCCCCCCTTTTTTTTTTTTTCCCCCCCCCTTTTTTTTCCCCCCCCCCCCCCTTTTTTTTTTAAATTTTTTTCCCCCCGGGGGTTTTTTCCCCCCCCTTTCCCTTTCCAAAAAAAAAAGGGGTTTTTTTGGTTTTTTTTTTTAAAAAAGGCCCCAAAAAAAAAAAATTTTTTTTAAAACCCCCCAAAAAAATTTTTTTTTAAAAAAAAATTTTTAAATTTTTGGGGTTTTTTTTGGGGGGGTTTTTTTTTGGGGGGGGTTTGTTTTGGGGGGGGTTTGGGGGGGGAATTTTTTTTTTTGGGGGGTTTTTCCCCCAAAATCCCCAACCCTCCCCTTTTTTTTTTTTCCCCCCGGCCCCCTTTTGGGAAACTTTTTAAATTTTGGCCCCCCCCCCCCCCTTTTTTTTTTTTGGGGGGGTTTTTTTCCTTTTTTTTTTAAAATTTGGGTGGGGGTTTTTTTTGGGGGGGGTTTTTTTAATTTGGGGGCCCCCGGAAAAAAAATTTTTAAGGTTTTTTTTTTTTTCCCCCCTTTTTAATTTTTTTTTCCCCTTTTTTTTTGGGGGCCCCCCCTTAAATTTTCCAGGCCTTTTGGCTTTTTTTTTTTTTTTTAAAAAAACCCCCCCCCTTTTAAAAGAAACCCCAAACCCCCTTTTCCCCCCCCCTTTTTAAACCCCCCCCTTTTTTTTTGGGGGCCCCTTTTTTTTTCCCCCTTCCCCCCCCCCCTTTTTTTTTTTTTTTTAATTGGGGCCCCCCCCCCCCCTTTTTTTTTCCCCTTCCGAAAAATTTTAAAAATCCGGCCGGGGGGTTTTTTTTTCCCAAAAACCCCGGGGAAAGGGGTTTTTCCCCCCCCCCCTTTTTTTTTCCCCCCCCCCCAAAAAAAAACCCCCCCCTTTTTTTTTTGGGCCCCCCCCCCTTTTTTCCCCCCCCCCCTTCCCCACTTTTTTTTTT
>NC_091295.1:31788735-31811235 GCF_038502225.1 Cherax quadricarinatus
CCCAAAAAAGGGGGCCCCCCCCCCTGTCCCCCCAAAAGGAAACCCCCTTTTTGGGCCCCAATTTTTTTTAAGGGGTTTTTTGCCCGGGGGCCCTTTTTTTTAAAAACCCCCCTTTTTTTTTTTATTTTTTTTCTTTTTTTTTTTCCCCTTTTAAAAATTTTCCCCTTAATTTTTCCCCCCCCCAAAAAAAGGGGGCCCTTAATTTTTTAAATTTTTTGGGGGCCCGGCCTTTTTTTCCCCTTTAAAAAAAATTTTTCCCATTTTTCCCTAAAACCCTTAAACCTTTGGGTTTTTCCCCCCCCTCCCCGGAACGGCCCTTTTTCCCAAAAATTTGGGGGAAAAAATTTTAAAAGGTTTTTGTTTTTTTTTTTTGGGGGGTTTGTTTTTTGGGGTTGGGGGGAAAATTTTTTTTTTTTTTTTTTTTTTTTTTTTTTTTAAAAAATTTTTTTTTTTTTTGGGGGTTGGGGGGGTTTGGGTTTGGGGGTTTTTTTTTTGGGGTTTTTTTGGGGTTTTTTTGTTTTTTTTTGGGGTTTGGGGTTTTTTTTTGGGGGGGGTTTTGGGTTTTAAATTTTGGGGGGGGTTTTTTTTTTTTTTTTTTGGGGTTTTTTTTTTTTTTTTTTGGGGGGGGGTTTTTTTTTTTTTTTGGGGGTTTTTGTATGTTTATTTTTTTTTTTTTCCCAAGGGGGGGTTTTTGGGGGGGTTTTTTAATTTTTTTTGGTTTTAATTTTTAAAAAATTTTTTTAAAAAAAAAAATTTTTTTTTTTTTTTTTTCCCCCCCCCCCCTTTTTTTTAAAATTTTTTTCCCCCCCCAAAACCCCCTTTTTTTTCCCCTTTTCCCTTTTCCTTCCCCAAGGAGACACTTGTCCAGCACTTGGATGTACCTGGAGTCTACCTTGAGGGTATTCAGGGGGTCAACGCTCCCGAGGCCACGTCCACGACCAGGCCTTCCAGTGGAGCAGGGACTGATCATCCAGGCTGTTACTGCTAGACACACGTAAACCAACGTAGGAACCACAGCCCTGCTGATCCGGCGCCGACTTTAGGTATCTGTCCAGCTCCCTCTTGAAGGCAGCCAGGGGCTTATTGGCAATTCCCCTAATGCTTGATGGGAGGCTGTTGAACAGTCTTGGGCCCCGGACACTTATGGTGTTTTCTCTTAGTGTACCAATGGCGCCCCTACTTTTAATTGGGGGTATTTTGCATCGTCTGTCCAGTCTTTTACTTTCGTAGGGAGTGATTTCTGTGTGCAGATTCGGGACCATTCCTTCTAGGATTTTCCAAGTGTAGATTAAAATATATCTCTCTCTCCTGCGTTCCAACGAGTACAAGTCAAATGCTTTCAAGCGTTCCCAGTAGTTGAGGTGCTTAATAGAACTTATACGTGCAGTAAAGATTCTCTGTACACTCTCTAGATCTGGGTATCTTTATTTTGGAAATGTTTCGCCATCCAGTGGCTTCATCAGTCCAGTGCAGAGAAGAGAGGTGAAAGATGAGACTGAGGTAATCAGTTCCTCAGCCTGGAAATGATGTGTTCACTCCGTCAGTACAGTGTTGCACAAGTGTCTCGTTTATTTAATAATAAGCAGTTTTTGTTCTCAGTGTGTAACATATAGAGAAGCGTAGCAGCACACTGCGGATGTGTCCAGTTTTGATAAATTAAAAATAATTCGTTGTATTCTTCTGTCAGTGTAACAATTATTATACACTTTCCTTTCCTCTTAATGGCTTCTTACTTTTCTTTCTCCTTCTAATAGTTTCTTACTCTTCCTTAGCTCCTTCTAATGGTTTCTTCTTCTTCTGAGAATTTACTTCAGTCCCTATTTTTAGGAATTACAAGAATTCCTGCCCGGTGAACAGGTCACCTGCAGACTTAATGACCCTCGTGTGGTCGATAGGGTTTAAACCCGTTACATATTAACTTAGTTCCTTCTAATGGTTTCTTACTCTCCATAAGTTCCTACTAATGGGTTAATACGCTTCGTTAACTCAGTGTTTCTCACTATTTACTTATTAATTCCTCGTGACCTTCAACTCATTTGTCATAATCTCCTGCTAACATATTTTATTATTACAATCTCCTAATTTTTCAACATAATCTTTCAATTACCAGACATTTTTAATGATTTCTCCATATTTTACAAATTTATTGCTGTTTCCGTGCCTTTCTTTTTTTTTAATGCTCTCTTGCAATCTATTTTTTTCTTATAGTTTTTCCTATAGGCGCTGTTTAATAATTTCTGAAAAAATAGGATTTTTTTTTTCGTTTATAGATTTTTCTTACATTATTATTTTATAGGTTCTATTTAATTGTTTTACAATTATTACGCTCTTTTAATACAAAGCCTGTTTTTGACAGGCTTTGTATTAAAAGAGCGTAATATTTACCTCTCATTTACCAAGGTATTAGAAGAAAGCCCGGAAGAACGTCCCTGGTCATACTTCAAGTGGAGGACAGTGTCTAGCTGACCACTCAGTGTGCGGCGGTGACGGAAGAGTGGGTGGCTAGTCCTTGGGGTTAGCGAGGGAATGGGTGGGTGGTAAGGGTGGCCACGGTGACCGCAGTGTCTCCTGGTGACCGCAATGTGTCCCGGTGACCGCAGTGTGTCCGGTGTACCGCAGGGTCTCAAACTGTAACCTCAGCTTTTTGTGAGGATGGACCCCAATACACAGTGAGTCAAGCAGTCCGTCCCCTTTTGTCGCCTCCGCTGCCAAATGGGAAGACGGAGGATGATTTTAAGAATTTGTTAAGGATGGTTACGTGGTTTAGGCATTTGTGGACAGTGTAAAGGGTAAATTTGTGAGCCTTCGTACGTGTTTTGGTGATTTTAAGATTTTTTTTTAACTTTGCCGCAGAACATAGGAAGTAACTAGTTTACCGTTTACCCCGTATCCATCCTGTCTGTGGAGAACATAGGGATACACATATGGATACTAAGCACCGAATTTTTTTACAGAAGTACATCTGGATTTAAATATACAATTTTTCTTACCCATTGCATGGAAATTTAGTATATTTCTCTAATATATTTTAAGCCACATCTTAATTTTATTAATAAGAAAGCATTTTTCTTCTTTTTTTTCTAGGACATAAACAAATAGGGTTCAGTAGAAGATGTAGAATAAAGAACTCTCTTTCCAAATCTATGACAGTAAACTCAAACATATCGCGCGAGTTAGGTTTCTGAAAAAAAAGACACTGTGTAAAACTTACGTAAAGATCTGATAGAAAATATAGAATTACATTCTTCATATCTCTAAAAAAGTGATATATATACATATATATATCTTCAACTTCCGAACAAATCGAACACAATGAGTAGTGGTCAACAGTTAAATCGGAGGCTGCCATAGTGAAGAGCTCTGTTCCACAGGGCACAGTACTCGCCCCCCCCATCTTATTCCTCATCCTCATATCAGACATAGACAGAGATATACATCACAGCACCGTATCATTCTTTGCGGGTGATACTAGGATCTGCATGAGGCTGTCATCTGCTGAGGACGCGGTTAACCTCCAAGAAGATATAAACCAAAGTTTTCCAGTGGGCAACGGTAAACAATATGATGTTCAATGAGGACAAATTCCAACTACTCCGTTATGGAAAACTGGAGGAGATAATAACTAGAACAGAGTATACTCTGGCCATACAATAGAGCGGAAAAATAACGTAAGGGACCTAGGAGTAGTAATGTCTGAGGATCTCACTTTCAAGGATCACAACAGTGCCACGATCGCAAGTGCAAAGAAAATGATAGGATGCATAATGAGAACGTTCAAATCACTTGTTCTCTCTAGGCTGGAATATTGCTGTACATTAACATCTCCATTCAAAGCAGGTGAAATTGCAGATCTAGAGAGTGTACAGAGATCCTTTACTGCACGTATAAGTTCTGTCAAGCACCTTAACTACTGGGAACGCTTGGAAGCACTTGATTTGTACTCGTTGGAATGCAGGAGGGAGAAATATATCATAATCTACACTTGGAAAATCCTGGAAGAAATGGTCCCAAATCTGCACACAGAAATCACTCCCTACGAAAGTAAAAGACTGTGCAGGCGATGCAAAATGCCCTCAATTAAAAGTAGGGGCGCCATTGATACACTAAGGGAAAACACCATAAGTGTCCGGGGCCCAAGACTGTTCAACAGCCTCCCATCAAGCATTAGGGGAATTGCCAATAAGCCCCTGGCTGCCTTCAAGAGAGAGCTGGACAGATACCTAAAGTTAGTGCCGGATCAGCCGGGCTGTGGCTCGTACGTTGGACTGCGTGCGGCCAGCAGTAACAGCCTGGTTGATCAGGCCCTGATCCGCCGGGAGGCCTGGTCATGGACCGGGCCGCGGGGGCGTTGATCCCAGGAATAACCTCCAAGTAGCCTCCAGGTATAAACATATATATCTTCATATATACATATAAACATTGTGAAAATCCGGATTCAGTTAAAGACTCCTCCACAGCCACCAACACCATAGCCCCTAGTACAGATGTAGTAGAGGAGCCCTCCTCTGGGGTAGACTCTTCTGCAGCCATCACAGTCATAGCTCTAGTACAGATGTAGTCAGGGAGTCCCCTTCCAGGAAAAATGTTGGTGCCATGACAACAGATGGTGGTGTCTCTGGTTTGGCTATGGAGGACTGTAGTGCAGCTCTAGGGCCAGCACAGATTAAGAATACATCCAGCACGAATTGTACCCAGCCAAAAACAAAATGGTGCAAATACTATGTTTGGGGCGTCTGTAAACACGGAATATCAGGGAAAACGAATGGGCATGCAACTTTGAGCATCCCAAAAAATGCCGTGACCTCCTGTATATGGGAGTGTGTCGTTCTACCTCTTGCAAATACTTCCACCTTGAGATGTGTCAGTCTTCACTCCTTGAAAAACAATGTTACAATACCAATTGCACTGCATATCATCTAAAAGGGACCAGGAGGCACACACCCTATACAACACATCATAGTAGCTATGGTAGCTATGACAACACCCCAAGTGATTTTTTAGTGGTAGGAAACGAAGAAAGAAAATGGAAAGAGATAACCAAAATAGTCCACCACCTTGGAGCCTTGTTGGACTGGCGGCACAGCCAGTGGCCCCTCCGGACTCACAACTACTGATGCCAACAACAAAATCCCCCCAACAAACATGCAACACAACCTCATTTATATTTGCTAATATACAGGGTCTTAAGCCATCCACAAACGACAAAATACCTTTCATTAGTGGACTTCTAGGGGAGTCAAATGCACTGTTTGCAGCCTTCACGGAAACCTACGCAAAAGATTACTTTGACAGTGAAATATGGATACCTGGATACAACCTTTTCAGATGCGACAGAAAGAACAGGCAACAAGGGGTGGTTGGCCTGTATGTCAAAGAGCCTCTCATTTGCACAGAGATACTGATCACCACAAATGATGTAGTTGAAGTTCTGACAATAAAATTCGAGAACCAAAACTTAGTCATTGTACTTGTATATGAGCCACCGGATGCAACTTCCCAACAGTTCAAAGAACAACTGTCAAAATTGACTCCTGTCTGGATACCTTTCCAGCCCCATCCCCAAACATCTTGCTGCTTGGTGACTTCAATCTAAGACACACAAAATGGAAGAACATAGCAAATAATGTCGTAGCAGAAATAATCCCTGGAGGTAGCTCAGATGAAAGGTCACACACACAGGAGCTGTTGTATTTCTGCAACAAATACACCCTAAGTTAGATAATGGAGCCAACAAGACTGAAGAACACACTGGACCTTATTTTCACAAATAATGAGGACCTGGTAAGGAATATAACAATATCAAAAACAACAAATTCTGATCACAATCTAATTGAAATCCAGACTGGCATGCACAGGAGTCCTGATCGGCAAGATGCATACAGTTATGAGGGTACCTTTACCAAATTCAACTTCAACAACAGGAACATCATCTGGGATCAGGTAAACTATGCCCTAAATGAAACATGCTGGGATATCTTAAATTACATGGACTCTAACCAATGCCTCGAAAAGATCACTGTCCTGGTAGCTGAAGTATGTTCAAGGTATATTCCTATAAGACAAAAGAAAAGAAGAAGCAAACTGGAAAGAGAGAGACGCTCCCTCTACAGGAGAAGACGAAGAATCATTGAACTCCCCAAGAATGCCAGATTATCTGATATACGGAAGGAAATGCTAACCAGGGAAGTGAAAAATATTGAGCTGAAGTTAAAGGACTCGTACAGGATCCAGGAGAGACAAGAGGAGCTAAAAGCGATTAATGAAATTGAAAGAAATTCGAAATATTTCTTTTCATATGCCAAAAACAAGTCAAAAACCACTTCTAATATAGGGCCCCTGCTCAGACAAGATGGATCCTACACAGACGACAACAAAGAAATGAGCGAGATACTGAAATTGCAGTATGACTCAGTGTTCAGCGAGCCACTAACCAGTTTAAAGATAGTCCAAACAATTTTTTCATGAATGAGCCTCAAAACCCTGCCAATGTAGGCCAAATTTATGACATAACCCTAACTCCACTAGACTTTGAGAAAGCCATCGACGACATGCCCATGCACTCAGCCCAAGGCCCAGACTCGTGGAACTCGGTGTTCATTAAAAACTGCAAGAAACCCCTCTCACGGGCCCTAAGTATGCTATGGAGAAGGAGCTTAGACACAGGCAAGATTCCACAGTCACTAAAAACAACAGATATAGCCCCACTCCATAAAGGTGGCAGCAAAGCAGTAGCTAAGAACTATAGACCAATAGCTTTAACGTCCCACACCATAAAAATCTTTGAAAGAGTTCTAAGAAGCAGGATAGCAAACCACCTGGACTCCCAAAAAATTGCACAACCTAGGGCAACATGGTTTCAGAGCAGGTCGCTCCTGCCTTTCGCAACTGCTTGACCACTATGATATGGTCCTAGATACCCTGGAAAACAAACAGAATGCAGATGTAGTATACACAGACTTTGCAAAAGCCTTTGACAAGTGCGACCATGGTGTAATAGCACACAAAATGCGGGTTAAAGGGATAACCGGCAAAGTAGGCAGATGGATCTTCAACTTTCTAACCAATCACACACAAAGAGTAGTGGTAAACGGAGTTAAATCAGATGCTGCCATAGTGAAGAGCTCTGTCCCACAAGGCACAGTACTCGCACCTATCCTGTTCCTTATTCTCATATCAGACATAGACAGAGATGTAAACCACAGCACTGTATCATCTTTTGCAGACGATACTAGGATCTGCATGAGAGTGTCATCCATTGAGGACATGGCAAAGCTCCAAGAAGATAAACCAAGTTTTCCAATGGGTAACAGAGGACAATATGATGTTCAATGAAGACAAATTCCAACTACTCCATTACGGAAAACTGGAGGAAATAATAACTAGGACTGAGTATACTACAAACTCCAATCACACAATAGAGTGGAAAAGTAATGTGAAGGACCTGGGTGTGGCAATGTCCGAAGACCTCACCTTCAAGGACCACAACAATGCCACTATCACATCTGCTAGGAAACTGATAGGATGGATAATGAGAACATTCAAGACAAGAGATGCTAAGCGAATGATGATCCTTTTTAAATCACTTGTTCTCTCTAGGCTGGAATACTGCTGTACATTAACATCCCCATTCAAGGCAGGTAAAATTGCAGAACTAGAGAATGTACAGAGAACCTTTACTGCACGTATAAGTTCCACCAAACACCTTAACTACTGGGAACGCCTGGAAGCACTTGACTTGTACTCACTAGAGCGCAGACGAGAGAGATATATCATAATCTACATCTGGAAGATTCTGAAGGGACTGGTCCCTAATATGCACACAGCAATCACTCCATACGAAAGCAAAAGACATACCCCCAGTGAAAAGTAGGGGCGTCACTGGTACACTAAGAGAGAACACAATAAGTGTTCGGGGCCCAAGACTGTTCAGCAGCCTCCCACCAGTAATAAAGGGCATTACGGGAAAACCCCTGGTTGTCTTCAAGAGGGAGATGAACAGATACCTAAAGACGGTGCCGGATCAGCCGGGCTGTGGTTCATACGTTGGATTGCGTGCGGCCTGCAGTAACAACCTGGTTGATCAGGCCCTGATCCACCGGGAGGCCTGGTCGTGGACCGGGCCGAGGGGGCGTTGATCCCCGAAATGCCCTCCAGGTAGACTCCTCCTCCAGGTAGTCTGGCGTTGTGAAGAGGGATGTGATGAACTCAGTTTAGCCCAGAAAATTTTCAGTAAATTATATGAGAAAATATTCCGAGTCATGTTAGTGAACACCAAGAAGGGTAACACAGGAGAATGGTGCTCAAAGAAGAATGGTAGCAGAGGAATTTCAGTGTAAAGAATAAGAAATGCCACACCAGAGAATAATAAATGGAACATATATACGATGGAACACGATAATAAATAATATTATCTTTATTATTATTACTTATTATTATTATTATTATTATTATTATTAGTAGTAGTAGTAGTAGTAGTAGTAGTAGTAGAAGCAGTAATAGTAATAGTAGTAGTACTTGTAGTAGTAGGAATAGTGGTAGTAGTAGCAGCAGGAGTGTCAGTATCAGTAAGCATAGCAGTAATATCAATATCGGTCTCAGACCGTGTTGGGAGGGTTCCCTGGAGATATAATGGTTGGAGATGAACACACTTGTTCGGTTGTATTCACTTATATTAGCAGAGTTGTGAGAGGGGAGCCCAGCCTAGCCTGTTGTTGCCTGTATGTCTATCTGTGAACTGAGGGAGGGTCAGGGGGACTCCCACCCACAAGCAGCACTGTGTGACATGTTAGTTGCTAAGTCTAGCAAGAGGTCGTCTATACAATACATATGGATGGTACTACGATACTCAGATATGCTACACAACATATATAGGGGATCAACAACTCTGCTGACAACCGAGCCGCGGGGGCGTTGACCCCCGAAACCCTCTCCAGGTAAACTCAAGGTAACAGACCAGAGAAGACAATATTCATAAATATTTCACAGTTAATTGTGAACTGGAAAGAAAACTCAGATCCACTTGAAAATTTTTTTTTTAACTTAGTTGACAAAAGATAAAACACAAGAATAATTGCTTCATAAAGATAGCATTACTGCTTGATAAAGATTACTGTTGTCTTTATCAAGTATTACTACCTGATAAAGACAGCAACCACAAGTATTACTACCTGATAAAGACAGCAACCACAAGTATTACTACCTGATAAAGACAGCAACCACAAGTATTACTACCTGATAAAGATAGCAACCACAAGTATTACTACCTGATAAAGATAGCAACCACAAGTATTACTACCTGATAAAGATAGCAACCACAAGTATTACTACCTGATAAAGACAGCAACCACAAGTATTACTACCTGATAAAGATAGCAACCACAAGTATTACTACCTGATAAAGATAGCAACCACAAGTATTACTACCTGATAAAGACAGCAACCACAAGTATTACTACCTGATAAAGATAGCAACCACAAGTATTACTACCTGATAAAGATAGCAACCACAAGTATTACTACCTGATAAAGATAGCAACCACAAGTATTACTACCTGATAAAGATAGCAACCACAAGTATTACTACCTGATGAAGATAGCAACCACAAGTATTACTACCTGATAAAGATAGCAACCACAAGTATTACTACCTGATAAAGAAAGGGGATTAAAAACCGGTTTTAAAAATTTTCGGGGTCTCAAAATTATTTTGGGGAAATTTTGCCCTGGGAAAAAAAAAAGGGGTTTTAAAAAGCAGAGGGGGAAGACCAAAAAACCCCAAACCCCAAAACCCCCAAAAATTTAAAAAAAAAACCCCCCCCCCCCCCAAAAAAAAAAAAAACCCCAAAAAAAACCCAAAAACCCAAAAAAACCCCAAAAACCAAACAAAGTACTTTTAAAAATGAAGGGGAGAGAAAGGGAAAGGGGAAAAAGGAAAAAGAAGAGGGGAGAAAAGGAGGGAGGAAAAAGGAAGAGAAGGGAAAATGTTTGGGGGCCTTCCCGTTTAAAAAAATATAGCACCTCCCCCCTTTACCTCTGCCAACCTTTGGGGGCCCACAAACCCCGGTTGGGCCTGAGGGAAGGGGGGAAACCCCTTATGGGGGATGGGAGCCCAAAATGGTTTAAAAATTTACCGGGGAAAAAAACCCCCTTCCCATCCCCTTTCCCGGGGGATTACCCCTAAAATTTAAAACCCCCAAAAACCTGTCCCCCCCCAAAATTTTCCCTCCCTTCCCCCAAAGGGGGGATGTTTTGTTAAAAAACCAAAAATTTTTAAAACCTTTAAACCGGAACTTTGGGGTTGGGTTTGGCAAAGTGAATTTTTAAAAAACGAAAAGAAATGTAGGGCCCGGGTTTTGCGTTTTCTGTGGTAATTGGGTGGGGAAAAAAATTTTAAACAAACCGGGAAGGGATGGAAACAAAACCGGTAAATTTGGAGTTTTAACAAAAAACAAATAAAAAAAGGGGGGGTTTTTGCATTTTCTTGACTTAAGAAACCACGACACAGTTCCTCAAAGAGATTAGTGCAGAAGCTAGACAAAGAAAACAGAAGGACTGCAATGGATAAAAAATACCAAAGGGAGGCAAAAACGAGTCAGGTGATGAGGTACCCAAGGGGGGCCCGGAAGGGGTCCCACAGGGGTCCTGGGACCAGGTTTTTTGGAAAAGGAATGAATGATGGGGGATAAAAGGGGTTTCCTTTTGGGCAGAAAGGAAGAAAGGGGAGAATTAAAAGATGGGGATCAGGCAGGACTAAAAAAACCCGGGAAGGCGGGAGGGTGGTTCAGCAATCTTTGAATTTAACCCTCCAAATGAAAGTAAAAAAAGACGGGGGAAGGCAAAGAAGACAGAGACAGAGAAGGTGGTCAAAGACTGAAAACCCCCCCAAAGGAGAAAGATTTTGGGGATTTAATACGAGACTCTCCGGAAGCACACATCAGCCGAAATGCGGAAAATAGGGGTTGAAAACCAAGAAACTTTCCGGGTCTTAATAAGGAATCGTTCAAGACCCTTACACTGTGAGTTAGGCCTATTGGGGGGGACCAGTTTGGAACCCTTTCAGCCAAACACGTAAAGGGGTTTGCAACAAGACAGTCCCAGACCCAAGGGGGTTTTCCAGAGGAGGGTTAGGGGAAATCGACCGACGACACGGGAGGCAGGATATGAAAGATTAAAAATAAGAGGGGAATTGACAAGGTGAAGAGAAGAATGCCCAGAATACACAAAGGGGAAAAGAGTTAAACAAGATGAAAAACAGGATTTTAGGAATTTTTTTCAGCCAGATTAGTGAAGGGAATAAAGGATGAGTGAGGGGATCCATTCATTTTAAGAGGGTAGAAAAGCCAGGTTCAGGAGAGTGCCCCAGAGCGGCCAGTAAGAGGCGGGTCCAGGACCCATAACGACCCCGAAACCAAACAGTGAGTACAAATACAACAACACACCAAAATATACACACGACAGCACGCACGCACGTGCGCGACGAAAAAGTTCACCCACACTACCCCCTTTCCCTTTTAATCTCCACCGGGACTAAAAAATCGCAGACTTTACAAAAGGCATCTAAATTAAAGCAAATGATCCGTATTAAATGACCCCCACCCTCATTATCATTTTCCCCAACTTTCGCAAGCACTTCAACGTTAAATAAAAAAAAAAAAGAGCAGATTGGTTGATCCCCCAGACACGAAACATTAGTCGTTTATTTAAATTTTTGATCAAATGAGGTTAAGTTGGGGTGTGTCAAGGTATGAAAAGGGGATTTTTTGGGGTTATTTTGGCAGCAGAGGATATATATAAAACCGAGAGGTGTATACACTGAGAGGGTGTATATAAAACCGAGGAAAATTTTTTCTTTCTATGTTAAAAGGGGTTTTAACCCAAATATTTTGGGGGGTTTGGGAATTATTCTTTGCCTGGTGGGGGGGTGGTTATAAAAATTAATAAAAATATAATATATATGGGGTTGGTAGACAGAAACCCAAACCCGGGGAAGATTTAATGTCCTCCCAAAGGATGACTGGGGGAAACAAAACCTGAAAACTGTTTTGGTATGATGGAGGATTGCGGGTTTTCCCTTTTTCTGTCCATAAACACGTTTAAGATTTAGGGATTATCTTTTATTTAATTTTTAACTTTACACTTAGACACGCACAGGGCATTTATATAAAATACATCTGGGTTTTTTTCCTTTTTCAAAATTTAGCTCGGGTTTCTTTTTTTTATTGTCCATGGGGAAGTGGAAAAGAATCTTTCCTCCGTGCCATGCTGTAAGGGGGAAAAAAATTCCCAGCAATTTGAACCCCCTTCCCCCTGTATAAAATTAAAAAAAAAGAGAAGAAAAAAAACTTAAAAAACGGGTTTTTTTAAATGTGCGGGGATGTAGTGGGATAAAAGAAACAGATGATTCATGTTTGAAAAAATTTGGGATGCCCTCCCTATTAAATTAAAATTAAAGGGTTTTTGGGGAGATTTTCCCAGGGGGGGAAATAAATGGGTTTAAAATCGGGAGTATCTGAGGGGTTAGAGAAAAAGGAAGGGGTGGGGGTAATGTTAAATGATCAGTTAGGGAAGGAGAAAAGAGAATATGAATGTAAATTCAAGAATTATGGGGATTAAAAAAAGGGGTTGATGCGAGAAGTGGTCAAAAAGCATGCCCCCGGGAGAAGAGGGGAAAATGCAGAGGAGAGAGAAAATTTTGGGAGATGTTAAGTGAATGTATAGGACCCTTTTAAACCCAAAAGGAGAGAGAAATTTGGGTGGTGGGGGACTTGAATGCTGTAGGAGAAACTTTTAGAGAGGGTGGTAGGTAATTTTAAAAGGCCGGGTTTAAAATGAAAATCCCCTTTGTTTTGAACTTTATAGAAAGGGGTTTAAAGGTTCATATTTAAAAAAAAGAGGATAAAAAATACACGAAAAGGATGGGGGGGAAATAAAGTAGTTTTTTTGGGGATTTGTTTTGGGTAGATAAAAGACTGTTTGAGTAGATTTCGGGATGAAATTTTGTTTATAGAGGGGCCACAGATATATCAGATCATTTTCTTTTTAAAGCAACTAGATAAAAGGAGAGGGGATACAAAGTAAAACGGGGGAAGAGAGAGGTAAAGGTTTAAAAACCAAAAGGAGGAGTTGGGGGAAGATATAAACACCCATTGGAGGATAGAGGGGCCAATGAGAGAAAGGCAATGGGGTCAAAGAGGTAGGGGGTATTTTTAAAAAATTGTGTTAGGGGTTTTCCGGGGAAGTTTGTGGTTAAGGGGGGTGCAGGGGGGAAGAGGGGGTTTGGGTGGAATGATGAGGGAAAAGAGAGCAGTAAGGAGAAAAAGAAGAAAAGGAAATTTTTAAAAGTGGGAAGGGTGATGTAAAAAAGAGAAGAAAAAAGAGAAAGAAGGAGATTTAAGAATTTAAAAGGAGAGCAAATGAGAGAGTGGGAGATGTTATCAAAAATTTTGTTGAAAATAAAAAAAATTTTTTGGAGGGGGAGTTTAAACCAATTTTTAAAAAACCCCCAGAGAACAAATGGATTTGTCTGTTAAAAATGGGGAGAGGAGAGTTTTTAAAGGAGAGTTAGAGGTTTTTAAAGGGAAAAGGAAATTTTAAAATTTGGTTAAATGTTGATGAAGATGGGGAAGCTGGGGATTTTTTTGGGAAAGGAGGAAAAATTGGGGAGTAAAGACCCAAAGGAGGGGGGAAGTTCGTGAGGCAGGGTAAAATAAAAGGGGGTAAGGCACCCGGGGATTGAGGGATAAAGATAGAAATTTTAAAAGCAGGGGGGGACATTTTGGGAGGGGTTTGGGAATTATTTAATAAATGTAGGGAAGAGGGTAAGGTCCCTTTGGGTTTGGGCAGAGAGTATGCAAAGTTTTTTTTGTATAAAGGCGGGGGGAAAAAAGAGAGTGCAAAAATTATAGGGGATAAGTCGGGAGGTACCTAAAGGGTTTTGGGGTAGAGTTATAATTGAAAAAAATTAAGAGTAAGAGGGGAGAATGGGACAGCAGATGAACAAGGAGGTTTTAGGGGAAAAAGGGGTGGGGAAGGTGTTTAAGGAAACAATAGGGAAAGTTTTAGAAAAGGGAAAAAGAGGCCCCTTTGTGGTTTAGGGGGATTTGGAAAAGGGGACGGGGTGGATAGGGGGCAATGTGGGAGGGAATGTATGGTGTAGGAGGTGGGTTTAAATGAAAGCAGGAAGTTTTTTAAGAGGATGGGAGGCCTGGATATGTGGGAAAAGAGGGAAATTTTCCAAAGTGGGGGGCCTTAGACAAGGATGTGGGGATGTCCCCGTGGTTGTTTAAAAATAAGAGGGGTTGAAAAAAAAAAGGGGGAGGTTTCCCCAAGAGGCGTGGATTTAAAAGATAAAGAATCAAAAAAAAGTGGGAGTTGTAAAGTGCTTTTGCGATGACACGGGTCCCTTTTGGGGAGATTCCCCAAGAGAAGTTGAGAGATTGGGGGATAATTTTAGGGGGGAAAAGAAGAAAATTAAAGGTGAAAAACAGGAAAGAGTAAGGTTATGAGGATAAAAAAAAGATTAGGTGGGGAAAGATTGAATATCAGGGGTTGAGGGGGAGAGTATGGAGGGGGAACGTATTCAGATATTTTGGGGGGGGACGAAACGGATGGGTCTATGAAAGATGAGGTGAATCATTTGAATTGATGAGGGAAAAAAAAGGAGGGTAATTTAGGAGTCTGTGGGACAAAGAACTTTTTCCTTGGGGGCAAAAAAGGGGAAAGATGAGAGTTAAATTTTTCCAACGCCCCTGGGGGTTGAAGGGGGTGATGAAACACGAGGAGGGCTTAAAAGGGAGATGTCTGTCTGAGGGGGAATTTTGGTGTGAATATAATGCAAAAATTTTGTAGTTTGGAAGTTAGGGGGGAGGTGGGGGGATTACCAAAACTGTTGTCCAGAGGGGTGAGGAAGGGGTTTTTGAGGTTTTGGACATGAGAGAGAATGGGGGAAAAGAATGATTTAAAAGGCAACCAGGGGCTTAAGGGGGAGGGGGTCCAGGAAGGTTTGGGGGGAGGGGGGAAGGGGGGTTTTTTGGGGGGGGGCCGGGCTTTCCCGCAGGCAGCGTGATTTTTTGATAGGAGTGAATGGGGACAAATGGTTTTTAAACTTGAGGGTGTTGGAGGGAGCAAAAATAACATTTATGAAAAAACCCGGAAACGCTCAGAATCGCCGGTCTGCAATTGTTTGCATTATCTAAAATATATTTAGTTGGATTAGGCTAAATTAAATGGCGCCTGTTATAATGTTAGGTAAGTTTTCTCAGGTTCTTTTGGTGCAAAACTATTAATTGTTACATTAACATAATTGGAAAAATATATTTCTAAACGTGTAAGAGAAAATTTTAGAAAGGACTTAACTTTGAATGAATTCCTGCTAATTGACCAATTTTACCTATTCGGCACGACACACACATATATATATATATATATATATATATATATATATATATATATATATATATATATATATATAAATATATATATATATATATATATATATATATATATATATTTATTTATTCCCTGTTAGAGTGCTTAAGGTATTCTTGACTGGTAGTGAACACGTTATGTGCACCCTTAATGCCTTTCATATAATCGATGGGCTTTTAACCAAATGAGTCATGATTTCGGCACGATATGTACATACACCGAGAGGGTGTATGCCTCTCGCTGTATACACACCGAGAGTTTAATCCATATTTTAGGGATGAATTGTTCTTGTCTGATGGTGAAAAGTTACCTGCAGCCTTAATAACCCCTCGTGCAGTCGACAAGCTTTAAACCCCACTCACCAGCCATTAACCATGATTTTCGGCACCAATGCCCTCCTTTCTTGCCGGGCATGTCTCAATAACGTCTATAGATAGGTAGATAGTCTCCCCTTGAAGCATAAATATTTACGTTCACCTGAACCGTTAAAACAAACGTGAGATGCAGTTAAGAAAACGTCAAAACAGTGAAATCCTTGCAAACAGATTACGTAATTAAAACAATTATGTAACACCTAATGCAACATATATTATTTTTTTTTAGTTACAAAATAAACGATTTAATATTAGAGCCTATGTAAATGATTTGTGTAGGTTAGTAAATGATCATAATTTACAAGTGAAGCGCTTCAGGAGAATTATAATGAGGCTTTAGCAAGACAAACACTGATACATTCACTACAATGATGCCCTTAACTCAGTGAAAAAATCTTAAAATATATAATGATGCCAAGACAGTAAAGGCATGTGTAGTCTCCACCCAACACTTACTGGACGACTAGTGAGAGAGAGAGAGAGAGAGAGAGAGAGAGAGAGAGAGAGAGAGAGAGAGAGAGAGAGAGAGAGAGAGAGAGAGAGAGAGAGAGAGAGAGAGAGAGAGGGAAGGATGGTACAATATTATACATCCTTGGGTGGTGTTTTATTATTATTACTATTGTTATTTTTATTATCATTATCATTATTGGAAGCACTGAAGTCAAAGTGGTCATAAACGCTTTAGGGGAATGGGAGACATTCAGAATCGATCCAAGGAAGGAAAGGGCGAGATAAGCTCCTCGGATCAAGAGCTCCCCCATCTGGAGCAGTAAAGAAAAAAAGTTATGGTTAAACAGCAAGTGATAGGTAAGCAGGATGAGATAGGTAAAAGAAAAGGCTGTGGGTTACCAGGAAGAAATTGAAATGGAAGATTAAGTGGCCTGTCCACTTAGGGTGGGTTTTCGAGGAGTGGTTTTTGTCACATTGTGAGAAGTATTTACTTCAAACTTTGATGATTAATGTAATAAAGTAGTAAAATAGGTAATTAATATGGATTAATTAGGGGTAAAGGGCAAGAAATACTACTACTACTACTACTACTACTACTACTACTACTACTACTACTACTAATAATAATAATAATAATAATAATAATAATAATAATAATAAAATAGCATTCATATTTGTATTAAAATTTGATAATTACGGTCATTAGTAAAGTCTGAAAAAACTCAACGTCAGTGATACACTCGGTTAATAATAATAATAATAATTTTATAATTGTAAAATCGTTGCAGCTGCTGATTAAGTTATTACCGATGGTATCATTGGTTCTGGTAGTATTGTTGCTGTCTATTGGTTCTACTGCTAGTGCTGCTTAATAATAATAATAATAATATTATTATTAATTGGTGTACCACTGATAAAAGCAACACCCATGAATCACCGTGTGTTGCTCGCCTACATTGGATGCTAAATTGTTGTTTGTTTGATTGTATAGTGTGTTTATTTTGTGTTTGTTGTGCTTGTACCTCACCGGTGAGGTAAAACGGCGTATGAGGCAGCTCTTGGACGTCCTTGTACACTTGTGAAGTCAACAGGTGAGGAACAGCGGAGTATGAAGTCATGCTTGGGCGTCTTCGAGCATTTGTGAAATCAACAGGTGGGGGTCCAACGGCTGTATGAGGCCGCTCTTGGGCGTCCACGTGCACTTGTGAAAGCTTCTTGGGTGAAAGTTGACATTCTAAAATTGAGTTATTATGTTGCGAACGACTGTAAATGAATAAACAGAAAGATGGTCGGGGGAACTGAACTGTGGTCCAGAGATTGCGAAGTCCAGCGTCCAGCGGTAAAGCGTTGGACCTGGCAGTCCCTGGATCATGCTTCAATCCCTCGCTCATCTTTCTGTTTATTCATATACGTGCACGTGCAAAACAACAACAGGGAGAAGATTGAGACACTTATGCAGCATATGGGAATCTTTATTCAGGAAACGTTTCGCCACACAGTGGCTTCATCAGTCCAATACAAAGAGGAAGGCGTAAGGAGAGGAGGAGAATGAGGTAATCAGTCCCTCAACCTGGAGTCGATGTGTTCAGTCCATCAATCTTGTAGAATGTACAGCATAGGGCCGTAGACGTGGCTTATATACTGTAGTGAGGTGACGTGAAGCAGATGGAGGCGGGGTCATAGTGGTACCATCCACTAGTCGAAGTAGGTCTTCGTTCAAAGGTTGAACAAGTGTTGAAGAATTCTTTGTAATAAGACCCCATGATGCTGCCGTGTCTGACAGTTGTGATGAATGGTTTGAAAAACCGACAAGTTGAAGATTGAGACACTTATGCAGCATATGGGAATCTTTATTCAGGAAACGTTTCGCCACACAGTGGCTTCATCAGTCCAATACAAAGAGGAAGGCGTAAGGAGAGGAGGAGAATGAGGTAATCAGTCCCTCAACCTGGAGTCGATGTGTTCAGTCCATCAATCTTGTAGAATGTACAGCATAGGGCCGTAGACGTGGCTTATATACTGTAGTGAGGTGACGTGAAGCAGATGGAGGCGGGGTCATAGTGGTACCATCCACTAGTCGAAGTAGGTCTTCGTTCAAAGGTTGAACAAGTGTTGAAGAATTCTTTGTAATAAGACCCCATGATGCTGCCGTGTCTGACAGTTGTGATGAATGGTTTGAAAAACCGACAAGTTGAAGATTGAGACACTTATGCAGCATATGGGAATCTTTATTCAGGAAACGTTTCGCCACACGGTGGCTTCATCAGTCCAATACAAAGAGGAAGGCGTAAGGAGAGGAGGAGAATGAGGTAATCAGTCCCTCAACCTGGAGTCGATGTGTTCAGTCCATCAATCTTGTAGAATGTACAGCATAGGGCCGTAGACGTGGCTTATATACTGTAGTGAGGTGACGTGAAGCAGATGGAGGCGGGGTCATAGTGGTACCATCCACTAGTCGAAGTAGGTCTTCGTTCAAAGGTTGAACAAGTGTTGAAGAATTCTTTGTAATAAGACCCCATGATGCTGCCGTGTCTGACAGTTGTGATGAATGGTTTGAAAAACCGACAAGTTGAAGATTGAGACACTTATGCAGCATATGGGAATCTTTATTCAGGAAACGTTTCGCCACACAGTGGCTTCATCAGTCCAATACAAAGAGGAAGGCTTTGAAAACCCCCATTATAGGGGGTTTATTATGACCCCGCCTCCATCTGCTTCACGTCACCTCACTCAGATTTTTTGGGCCCCCCCCACCCCTTTTTGGGATTGAGGGATGAACACGACTGGCTGGGGGCCCGAACCCCCTCTCCCCCCGCCCCCCCTTTGTATTGGATAAGACCGGGCAAAGTTTAAAAAAGATTCCTTTGCCAAGGTCCCAATTTAAATTTGGGGTTTTTCAAACCATTCAAAAAAGGGGAGACAATATAGTTCGGGCCTTCGGTTGAATCATCACTTTATCAGATTAATTTTAAAGAAATGAGAGGAAGATAGGCAGTTTCCAAAGAAGTTTTGTAATGGGGTACAAAAAATAATAATTATATATATATATATATATATATATATATATATATATATATATATATATATTTATATAAAATTATATATATAAATATTCAATCAAATATATATTTTATATCTTTACATACCATGATTTTAAATTTCAAGGGGGTTAACTTTAAAGGGGGGGGTTGCTCTAACCCCTTTGTCTGTTTCCTTTGTGCTGTTTTTTTTTTTGTTTGTTTGTGGTTTTGTGTGTGTGTGTGTGTGTGTGTGGTTATGTTTGGGGTTTGTTTTGTTGGTGTGTGTTTGGTGTTGTGTGTGTGTTTGTTTTTTTCTAAATTTGAGACTGCCCAATCCCAGATATGTTTCAAGGGAAAGGGGAGAAGAGTTCAAATTTAGACTATTCCCGAACTCTTCTCCAGCCTCAGGGAACAACCACTTGCGCCTCAAGTCTTGAGGGGGATCCTGATTTATACGTCTTTAACCCTTTTCGGGGTTTCGCCTTGATTTACGCGGCCACAGTAGCCTTCTTTTCCCTACCTGTGGAAAAAGAAAAAAGGGCGAGTCTGAATTTCTTTTTGGTTTATTAGTTTGAGATCCGCCAAAAGGGGTTATTTTTTTTAAGAATTCCCCATTCTTGAATCTTTTAAATTTGAAGAGAACCCAGAGGGTCTTCCTACCAAAAGCCCCCCAAATGGGTTTTTCCAGATCATGAATCCCCCTTTTATCCATGAAACAAAAAGGGGGAACTAGGGGAAAATTTTGTACCCTTTTACGATTTAATTTTTTGAAGTGGTCATAAGTCACCCTGATAAATAACATTTTTTAGCAAACCCCCCTATAAAAGATGTTAGGTTTGGAAGCTTTAAATTGCAGACACACAGATGATCAAACTAAATGAAAAGTAGGCATCACTGGATGATTCTCCACTTATTGAGGAATATAGAAAATGAAAGTCAAGCACATGTGCAACATCTGGAAATCTTATTGTAGGCGTTTCTTCGAGTGGCTTTATCAATACAGATTCTGGGACATAATTAGGGAAAACAAAAACTATCTACAAAAGATGGGGGAATCAGTCCTCAGCCTTGGAGTTAGTGTTTACAGCATCGTGGTGGTGGAGAATCAGGAGCAAGATTATTTATGCAGCTGTCTGCCTTCCTTACCCTGTTCAGTGAATTCCACCGCTGTTGTTGATGGCGCTGTGTATATTATGATAATTACTAAGTCATTGTTCTCACCATTATGACAAGCGCTTCCATCGTGTCATTTGATAATTTTAACAGTTCAGAGCAAATAAATAAATCCTTCCACACATACACCTACTCCTTGTAACATTTACTCCCAATCTCCAGAATATGCTGCACTTTGACGGACTGAACACATCGACTCCAGTCTGAGGGACTGAGTTTCCTCAAACTCCACCTCATCTTTTACCATTTTTCCGCTTAGGGCTGAAGAAGCCATTGACTGGCGAAATGTTTCCAGGATAAAGATTCCCAAGTGTTGCCAAGTGTCATACTTATCAACTTATCGGTTTTCTAGATCGTTTATTCAGACTCTATCACATCCATACAAATTAAACTTTGGAATCCATAGTTCACTGTCTAGGCGATACTTAGTGAAAATTTCTAAAAGTTCCAAACATAACATTGGTTTGTGTAAGCAGGATTTTATGTGGATGAAGACACTTAGGTACAGTTCAGGGCATTTATTAAAGGAAACGTTTAGCCACGAGTGGCTTCTTCAGTCCTACTGCAACTCGTGCGAAAAGTTTCTCAATAAATGTCCTGAGCTGTACATAATTTTCTTTTTCCACATCTTGTCTGTATCACCAGACCATTTCTAGGACATTTGTGTCTTGATCTTTATTTCATATTCATTTTTATGCTTTGTATGTATGTATATTTGCAAAGACAAAGATCAGTTTGTGCATGCTGCACTGATGATTTTGTTGGCGAATTTAGTACTAATGATTTTGTTGGGGACTCACCTGTTGCTCACATTCATCTTCGTGAGCTAAATATTCTTTTTTGTGTCAAGTGCAGCTGTATCTCATTGATGGGCAGCTAGTGTTGTCTTTTGTCTTGTGTTGTCTTGTAGAGTAGCTGATGTTAGTACTTTGTTCTACCTTGCTGTAGGGTGTCAGGTATGAGTACCTTGTGATATGCAGTATAGTTAATTCTGTAATATTTGGGCTATAGTTTTTTTTTTTTTTGTCTGGCGTTTGACCTGTTCCTCCTCGCTGTCATGTACTCCTGTTGTTTCATCTCTCGTTTTTCCACATTTTTATCGTTCTATTCACATTGTATACCTTTTTTCCTCTCCTGGTAGTGGTGGTGTTTTGTGTCAGGGAAAGGGCACGGGAAAACTTCTCCCCTATTGTTTGTTTAATCGAGGCTTCCAGTGACTTAACGCCTACACTCATAACAAAAATTACCGTCGCATCTTAAGATGTGATTGTCGTTTTCCACCCTGCTTATAAACAAGAGAATCATAGCAACCTTTCATAAATACAAGTGTCTGCTTATACAAATATTAGATTATATTATTACATTAGTGTAAAGCGCCAACACCCTCGTGGAAGCTCGATCGTCTTCACCATCAGAGAATTGAAGTGGATTGACGAGTACAGAGGTGCTTGTACTGCTCCTGTGACTACTGAGTATGTCCAGAATACACGCCATCTGTACTTACAAAATTCTCCATAGCTTCAGGAACAACTACAAATCATTCAATCATTTATCACACGCGAGCTTTAAGACATACACAAATGAACAGATGCCAGCTGCAAGACTCATAAGAACCAACAGATGCCAGCTTCAAGACTCACAAGAACTAACAGATGCCAGCTTCAAGACTCACAAGAAGTAACAGATGCCAGCTTCAAGACTCACAAGAACTAACAGATGCCAGCTTCAAGACTCACAAGAAGTAACAGATGCCAGCTTCAAGACTCACAAGAACTAACAGACGCCAGCTTCAAGACTCACAAGAACTAACAGATGCCAGCTTCAAGACTCACAAGAACTAACAGACGCCAGCTTCAAGACTCACAAGAAGTAACAGATGCCAGCTTCAAGACTCACAAGAACTAACAGATGCCAGCTTCAAGACTCACAAGAAGTAACAGATGCCAGCTTCAAGACTCACAAGAACTAACAGACGCCAGCTTCAAGACTCACAAGAACTAACAGATGCCAGCTGCAAGACTCATAAGAACCAACAGATGCCAGCTTCAAGACTCACA
>NC_091295.1:31818735-31831235 GCF_038502225.1 Cherax quadricarinatus
TTATGATTTGCATTCTTCCCTCTCTTCCGTTCCCATTCTCTCCACCCCTTTCATCCTCATTCTCTCCACGTATCTCATCCTCATTCTCTCCAATCCTCTCATCCCCATTCTCTTAACCCCTTAAACTTCATCGTCCCTTTTCTCCCTTTCCTACCGTCCATCTGTTCTACCCTGTCTCTCTCACTGCATCCTATCCTCCGCCCTATCGAATCCATTCTCTTACTACCTTACCCTACCTTTTATCCCTCCTCATCCCACTTCTCTCTCTTTCGGGTTTATCTCTCTATTATACCATCTTCATTTTCTCCCATCCATTCAGCTCTCCCTCCTTCCATCCCTCCCTCGTTCCATCTCTGTAGCAGCAGGTTCACCGGTTGTCCCGGCCCGGGTCTTTTCCAGATGGTGACCCGGCAGCCCATTCTTAGTCCTGTCTCCCCACAAGGTGCTTTCATAATGTGACCCAACAAACCTTCACGAGGTGACCCCACCACCTAATATCAAACGCAGGATTTCATGTCAACGTACGAGTATATCTTAGAGTAAGAACTGCAGAGCTGTTACTAAGGCACAGGTGAGGTAGCACGCTGTTTGCCCGCGGCCTTCGTGAACTTACTCACTGCAAAAGCTTGACAGGAAAATGTGTTGTTGTAGAATACGTCGTCACGGAAATTCTACTAACGCTGATCTGTGTCAAATTGTGATGGAACGTAAGAGCAACGAGTACGACGTTAATGTCTTCGTTGTTGCTCTTGTGTTCTTTAACCTAACAGGTGAAAATTGTCGTGGATGAGCATGTGAAAGGTCTCATAATTGGGCGCAGACAACTGAACCAGAAGTTCCGGAGATGATAAATTAAACACGTGCAAAACTTAGGCATCTTTATTGTGGAAACGTTTCGTCACGCAATGGCTTCCTCGGTCCAATACAGAGAAGAATGATTTAAGAACAAGAGTTTGAGGTAATCAATCCCTCAGCCTGGAGTCGATGTTATCAGTTCATCAAGACTGATGTACTGATAACATCCTTTTACCCAAGTGTTAGGTAAAAGAACACAAGTACAACTAATGCGATATTTTATTGTGGCAGCGTTTCGGTCTCCAGAAGTTCTGTCAAGCAGTAACTCCTTGACAAAGCTCCTGGATAGTGAAACGTTGCCACAATACAATGTTGCATTAGCTGCACTGTGTCCATTTACCCAACATATTGTCGGTACTCATGTGTGTAATTTATCAATTTGTCGGTTCTCTGAACCTTTTATCTACATAGCTACAGAGATACTTCCCTTCTTCCCCTGGCCTGGTCATGGACCGGGCCGCGGGGGCGTTGACCCCCCGAAACACCCTCCAGGTAGGTATACCCTTCCCCACGGACCCATCTCAGTCCTGAGTACGCAATGCATTTGAGGTTTCTTTCCCTGTCCCACACCTGTCAGTTCACGAATAGGAGTAACTAATGGAGTTATCGTCTGATGGAGGACCCGCAAATACAATTCAAACGGGCACGACGTACCTGTGTGAGGCCAGTTTCTCTGAGCAAACCGGACGAAGTATTGTGGTTAAAGATGCTTCAGCAGACAATAAGATTTTATGATGAATGGTTTGAAAAACCGACAAGTTGAAGATTGAGACACTTATGCAGCATATGGGAATCTTTATTCAGGAAACGTTTCGCCACACAGTGGCTTCATCAGTCCAATACAAAGAGGAAGGCGTAAGGAGAGGAGGAGAATGAGGTAATCAGTCCTCAACCTGGAGTCGATGTGTTCAGTCCATCTACAAGATTGATGGACTGAACACATCGACTCCAGGTTGAGGGACTGATTACCTCATTCTCCTCCTCTCCTTACGCCTTCCTCTTTGTATTGGACTGATGAAGCCACTGTGTGGCGAAACGTTTCCTGAATAAAGATTCCCATATGCTGCATAAGTGTCTCAATCTTCAAGAAGATTTTATAATGGAATGTTACTGTGATTTATGAAGTGAAATACAGGATTGTGCATTTCACCGACAGGTAACCAGCAGACATATCAATAAATATTTTCTATTGGCATAATTCGTATTCTTGTTTGCAGTATTATTCACATTCATGAGATGTGATGATGGTGACTTTGAAATCTGCGCGATAATACTTTAGTGCAGCTGTAAACACATGACGCGTGTATAACGAAGGTAATTGATGTGTCTCACGATTCGTACCGTTGTAAACGCATTAAATTTGAGTGACAAAGGTGATAGAAGGTGCACTGACTTGGTCAGAGTTTGGAAAGGGGTGTGTGGTCTAAGAAGTATGGGAACCCCCTATTGTACACGGTAGTGAGAGCATGTGGATTCAAAAAGAGGCCTAGGAATTTGACTCATAAAGGGTTAACAAGCGTATACCTCGATAATACATTATTTTCAGGTTAATGTGCAATATTATCCGTTCCAAGCAAATATGGAATATTTGTTCAGAATTTCTGTAATTTTATGAATACGGTGTCTTAACATATAGTAAGTTTATGAAATGGAAAAAAGTGAGGCTAGTCAAAATTTATATATGAAAAGCTACACCAAAGACAGATCCCGAATCTGCACACTAAAATAACTCCTTGAGTGCCATGAGCTCAATTAGAGAACGTTGTTAACATCGAGGGCCACGACTCCTCGACCTTCCACCAGCAAAAGAAACATTACCGTAAACAAAGGTAAACGTATGTTTGCGGGAGGTGCCTCGTCAGTCAGGTGGGCCTGCGACCTCAAGCAGCAATAGCCTGGCTGATCAGGTTATTTGGTTCACTAGAAAACGAATGGTGTATTTTGAGGACAGGCTGCTGGTATACTCTGAATAGGCAGCCTCCAGCCAACCGTTAATGTTTACATGTATCATTAAGTCAATGAGGTTTTAAAGCCTGGCCTCAAGCCGGGTTGCGAGAATAACTGTTGAAATCAGTCACAAGAAAGAGTACACTGCTGGGATGACTGGACGCACCTAGAGAGTGCTTCTACAATAATTGGAAGAATCCTCATAGTACTTCTAGGATGACTAGAGGCCTCCAAATGCTTCTATGATGATTTGAGGTATCCTGAGAGTGCTAAGATGACCGGAGACATCTTGAGAGTGTGTGTACTGTGACTTACATGAGTTAGGAAGGTGTGGCTGACTGATATTGAGAGTTTTCCTGTCTTTACAGCGCGGTTTGAGGCTTGTTGATTGCCTGATCAACCAGGCTGTTGATGCTAGTAAATGACGGGCCAACATAACCATGACAATCTGGTTCCTTCTCTGCTGCACGGTACCGTCTCAATCCATAATAATGCCACCGTGAAAGTAGTAATCCTTCACCATAACATCAATCCTGAATATCCTTATACACACAAACCTGACTAACGTTGCATAATTTCCATAACTTAGGTATAAAAGTATCCCTATCTAGAGAGTAGTTTGTGGACATAGTTCCAGCATTAGCGTGGTGAATGAGGCAGCAAGGTGTCCGCAGGACTTGCATTATGCATCCAATGTCCATTTTTTTTTTTTTAACAGTGGGGTCTCTCCCATCATAAAAATATTTGGCCGCCATTACTGGGGGGATTAAGACGGCTGTTAAGGGGGAAGGGAATGGAGCAGGTAAGGGAAGCGGATCGTGAATTCGTAATATCCTTCAGTAGCATCAAGTGCCAACTAGTGTGTAAATAAAATATTGTATAGATCTCTCTGCCCTACCTGGTGCTATGTTTTGAGTGGTAGAGTTGCTCTGTTTTCCCTTGATTTCTTGAAGTGGGAAGGGGGGTGGATTGGGGGAGGGGATGGGGGGTGTGTGTATGGGCGTGGTTGGTGGCGTTGCTGGGGTGTGGACGTGGCTGTGGGTTGTAGAATGGGTTGAACGTGAGTGTAGTTGATAGTGTTGTCTTCAGCGACGACCTCCAGCCTCCCAGTAAGAGCAATGGTATCGGAATTACCGTTCTTGCATTTTTGCCCAGTCTAATATTACTGTTCATGTTAGTCTCTGTTACGGTACCATAGGTCAGTTCTAGTTAAGTTAACGCTTATTAACCTACTTATATTCAGGCAGCCTGCCTGTAGCAGTGCCTGGCGTCTAGTACTATAATAGAGCGTGCGTTCTCGCCCGAAAACTTAAAAAACAATATTGGAGGATGAACTGTTGAGTTGGAGGATGGACTGTGGAGTTGGAGAATTGACTGTGGAGTTGGAGGATGAACTGTGGAGTTGGAGAATGGACTGTGGAGTTGGAGGATGAACTGTGGAGTTGGAGAATGGACTGTGAAGTTGGAGGATGGACTATGGAATTGGAGGATGGACTGTGGAGTTGGAGGATGAACTGTGGAGTTGGAGAATGGACTGTGGAGTTGGAGGATGGACTTTGGAGTTGGAGGATGGACTGTGGATTTGGAGGATGGACTGTGGAATTGGAGGATAGACTGTGGAGTTGGAGGATGGACTGTGGAGTTAGAGAATGGGCTGTGGAGTTGGAGAATGGGCTGTGGAGTTGGAGAATGGGCTGTGGAGTTGGAGAATGGGCTGTGGAGTTGGAGGATGGGCTGTTGAGTTGGAGGATGGACTGTGGAATTGGAGGATGGACTGTGGAGTTGGAGGATGGACTGTGGAGTTGGAGGATGGACTGTGGAGTTGGAGGATGGACTGTGGAGTTGGAGGATAGACTGTGGAGTTGGAGGACGGACTGTGGAGCTGGAGGATGGTCTGTGGAGTTGGAAGATGAATTGTGGAGTTGGAGGATGGACTGTGGAGTTGGAGGATGGACTGTGGAGTTAGAGAATGGGCTGTGGAGTTGGAGAATGGGCTGTGGAGTTGGAGGATTGGCTGTGGAGTTGGAGGATGGACTGTGGAGTTGGAGGATGGACTGTGGAGTTGGAGGATGGACTGTGGAGTTGGAGGATGGACTGTGGAGTTGGAGGATGGATTGTTCGCTGCCGCTTGCAGAAACAATCATTCCGTCACCACCTCTGTGGTCATTGTTACCATTCTAACACATAAGAACATAAGAACATAAGAAAGGAGGAACACTGCAGGAGGCCTGTTGGCCCATACTAGGCAGGTCCTTTACAATTCATCCCACTAACAAAACATTTGCCCAACCCAATTTTCAATGCCACCCAAGAAATAAGCTCTGATGTGAAAGTCCCACTCAAATCCAACCCCTTCCACTCATGTACTTATCCAACCTAAATTTGAAACTACCCAAAGTCCCAGCCTCAATAACCCAACTAGGTAGACTGTTCCACTCATCTACTACCCTATTTCCAAACCAATACGTTCCTATGTCCTTTCTAAATCTAAACTTATCTAATTTAAATCCATTACTGCGGGTTCTCTCTTGGAGAGACATCCTCAAGACCTTATTAATATCCCCTTTATTAATACCTATCTTCCACTTATACACTTCGATCAGGTCTCCCCTCATTCTTCGTCTAACAAGTGAATGTAACTTAAGAGTCTTCAATCTTTCTTCATAAGGAAGATTTCTAATGCTATGTATTAATTTAGTCATCCTACGCTGAATGTTTTCTAATGAATTTATGTCCATTCTGTAATATGGAGACCAGAACTGAACTGCATAATCTAGGTGAGGCCTTACTAATGATGTATAAAGCTGCAGTATGACCTCTGGACTTCTGTTGCTTACACTTCTTGATATAAATCCCAGTAATCTATTTGCCTTATTACGTACACTTAGGCATTGCTGTCTTGGTTTAAGGTTGCTGCTCACCATAACCCCCAAGTCCTTTTCGCAATCTGTATGGCTAAGTTCTACATCATTTAACTTATAAGTACTAGGGTTATGGGCACTTCCAAGCTTCAGAACCTTGCATTTATCTACATTGAACTGCATCTGCCACTTTTCTGACCAAGAATAGAGTTTGTTTAAATCCTCCTGAAGTTCCATAACATCTACATTTGAATCAATTATCCTACCTATCTTTGTGTCATCGGCGAATTTGCTCATATCACTAGTAATTCCCTCATCAAGATCATTGATATATATTATAAACAACAACGGGCCCAAGACTGATCCCTGTGGAACGCCACTTGTTACAGATCCCCACTCGGATTTAACCCCATTTATAGACACTCTCTGCTTCCTGTCAGTGAGCCATGACTCGATCCACGAGAGCACTTGACTATTTATATGTGTCATGGGGTATGCGGGGGCTTACGGGTGTGATGCACGTCAGGGCACTGATGTGTCATGTTTATAGGACGAAATGTAGGAATAGAGAGGTATATGGGCATTGCTGGGAGGGAGCTTTTTCGTTGGGGTACTCTCAGAGTGGTAGGTAAGACACATAGGCAACAGTTAGGCAACTTTATTCCGAAACGTTTCGCCTACACAGTAGGCTTCTTCAGTCGAATACAGAAAGTAGGCAGGAACAGTAGAGAAGACGATGTAATCAGTCCATCACCCTTAAAGTCGTAGAATTTGAGGTTGTCAGTCCCTCGGCCTGGAGAAGTTCAGTTCCATAGTCAGGAACGTTTCGGAATAAAGTTGCCTAACTGTTGCCTATGTGTCTTACCTACCAACCTGTCGGTATTGTATACCATTTTGATGTTCACTCTCAGAGTCTTCACCACCATCGCAACCTCCACCACATTTGCCATTAACTCCACTACCACCATCACCCATCACCACTACCCATATCACCGCTACCACCATCACCGCTACCACCATCACCGCTACCCCCATCACCGCTTCCCCATCACCGCTACCCCCATCACCACTACCACCATTCACTGCTACCACCATCACCGCTACCCCGATCACCACTACCACCATTCACTGCTAACACCATCACCGCTACCCCCATCACCACCCCCATCACCGCGACCCCCATCATCGCTACCCCCTCACCACCACCGCCACCATTCACTGCAACCACCAACACCACCACCACCACCATCACCGCCACCACCACCATCACAGCCACCACTACCACCACCACCACCACCACCATCACTACCACCACCGCCGCCACCACTACCACCACCGCCACCACTACCACCACCGCCACCACTACCACCACCGCCACCACCGCCACCACCGCCGCCACCACTACCCCCACCATCACCGCCACCACCATCACCGCTACCACCATCACCGTTACCACCATTCACTGCTACCACCATCACCACCACTACTACCATCACCACCACCACTTCTACCATCACCGCCGCCACCACTACCACCACCACCATCACCGCCACCACCGCCGCCACCACCACCTCCACCACCGCTGCCACCACCACCTCCACCATCACCGCCACCATCATCACCGCAACCACCAATGGTAGAAGTACGATACCCATCCTCATCACCTAACCATCAACCCTGACATGTATTATATAGATACCAGAGGTAGGCTAGAGAGAGAGAGAGAGAGAGAGAGAGAGAGAGAGAGAGAGAGAGAGAGAGAGAGAGAGAGAGAGAGAGAGAGAGAGAGAGAGAAAGAGAGAGAGAGAGAGAGAGTTATCAGGTATCAGCAATAAAACAGCGATGGAACATTAACTCAGCGTTACTCTCCTGGTATATACATGGGTTACCACTTGACTATTTTAGTGCCGCCAGTGTTCCACTTAAACTGTGACTCCCTAACACAACTAACTTCAGGCACACTTAACACTTAACGAGAGCATTATGAACCTAGATTTACCTAATATAAGTGATCTTGGACACACTTTATAATAATAAGAGATTTGTCAACTTACACCTCCCAAGGATGATGATAGAAGAAACTTATCGACTCATACCTCCCAAGGATGATGATAGAAGAAACTTATCGACTCATACCTCCCAAGGATGATGATAGAAGAAACTTATCGACTCATACCTCCCAAGGATGATAGAAGAAACTTATCGACTCATACCTCCCAAGGATGATGATAGAAGAAACTTATCGACTCATACCTCCCAAGGATGATAGAAGAAACTTATCGACTCATACCTCCCAAGGATGATGATAGAAGAAACTTATCGACTCATACCTCCCAAGGATGATGATAGAAGAAACTTATCGACTCATACCTCCCAAGGATGATGATAGAAGAAACTTATCGACTCATACCTCCCAAGGATGATGATAGAAGAAACTCGCTGACTAATACCTCCCCATAACAAACGTGAGAGTCAACAGGAACACAGCTCGAGCAAACCAACAGAAACACAACTTTACAAAACAGAAATCCAGGAGGAGATAACATAACAACACGAAACTGCCATTAGTTACCCCGTGACGAACACCACGAACAGTTAGTGGCACATTAAGAAGATAACCGGTACGTGTATTATACTGTCACTCAACACTCCTCGATAAAGTGACTGTCACAGTGAAATACGAATGTCGATTTTTTATTTAGTCATTCTTTCATATTTTTTCTGAACTTCCCCGTTTTCTGTTCAGGCTTCAGAACAGTCACTCTTGAAAATAGTCACGCTTCAGAATAGTCAAAACACTCAATGACTCGCCCACTCATTGGCTCACTCACTGGCTTACTCACTGAGAGGTTCATTCATAGAAGACCAGAAACTGAGTTCAGCCTCAGGAGATTAAGACTGAAAACCATCACTCAAGGATCTCGGAGTGAGCATAGTACCAAACATATCACCAGAGAAACATATCAACTGAATTGTCTTTTCATCTGCGCCTCTGGCAAATCTACAACTGCCTTTCAGGAATCTCAACAAAGAGTCATTCAAGACATTATATACGACATGTCAGGCCCAGCTTGCAGCATCAACACGAAACCCCGTACTTGATCAAGTTTGTCAAGAAACTGGTATAAAATGCAGAGATTTGCAATGAGACTAGTCCTAGAGGTAAGTATTTTGATTTAAAAATGGTAATAACACGATTGTAAACAAATCACGGAAAGGGTGGGGTTTGAAACCATGACGAGTAAGTCCTAAAACTCATTGATTAACGCACTGGAATAGAGTTTGAGGACTCACTTGCCATGGGTTCGATCCCCACCAGTTCCGTGATGGTAAGGAGTGTAGGCTGTACTACGAGGAATCAAAAGAGCTAAGCCTGATGACATTAGATGACAGAAAGACCGAGGGTTACATACCCACTTTCACGATACTCAGAGGTATTGATAGAGTAGACAGGGATAGGCTGTTTGAGAGGCGGGAAACAAGTAGACGAGGGCACTACTGTAAGTTGAAGGGATGTCAAGAAGTATTTTTTTCAGTCTCAGGGTGGTCAGAGTGTAATGAAAACGATGTGGTAGAGGCAGGATCTATACATAGCTTAAAGAATAGGTACACACACACACACACACACACATATATATATATATATATATATATATATATATATATATATATATATATATATATATATATATAATTTTAATGTATGGAAGAGGGTAAGGTACCTAGGGATTAGCAGAGAGCATGCATAGTTCCTTTGTATAAAGCCAAAAGGGGACAAAAGAGAATGCAAAAAATATAGTTATTATTGAAAGAATTAAGAGTAAGACGGAGAGTAGGACAGCAGATGAACAAGGAGGCTGTGAAACATACAGGTGAAATAGTATTTAGATAAGGGTAAAGAGGTTTTTGTGGCATTTATGGATTTGGAAAAGGCGTATGACAGTGTGAATAGGGGGGCAATGTGGCAGATGTTGCAAATGTATAGAACAGGAGGTAGGTTATTGAAAGCAGTGAAAAGTTTTTACTGGGATAGTGAGGCTCAGGTGAGAGTTTGTAGGAGAGAGATTATTTCCCAGTAAAGGTAGGCCTTAGACAAGGATGTGTGATGCCACCATTGTTGTTCAATATATTTATAGATGGGGTTGTAAGAGAAGTGAATGCTCGGCTGTTGGCAAGAGGTGTGGGGCTAAAAGATAAAGAATCTAACACAAAGTGGAAGTTGTCACTGTTGCTCTTTGCTGATGACACTGTGCTGTTGGGAGAGTCTGAAGTCTTCCAGCAAGTATGAGTGATCGTGTTGGATAGGAGTGAATGGAGACAAATGGTTTTTAGGACTTGGCTTGCTGTTGGAGTGTGAACAAGGTAATATTTATGAAGGGATTCAGAGAAACCGGCAGGCTGGACTTGAGTCCTGGAGGTGGGAAGTACAGTGTCCGCACTCTGAAGAAGGGGTGTTAATGTTGCAGTTTTATAACTGTAGTGTAAGTGCGCCTCTGGCAAGACAGTGATAAAGTGAATGATGGTGATTTTTTTTCTTTTTCCGGCCACCCTACTATGGTAGGAAACGGACGATGTGTTAATAAAAGAAATATAGTATATATATATATATATATATATATATATATATATATATATATATATATATATATATATATATATATATATATATATATATATATATATATATATATATATATATATATATATATATATATATATATCGGGTTTATGAAGCCAGGAGTTAGGGACCTAATAGCGACTAGTTAAATGCCAGGTCCCAGAGCTGAGACTCAACCCATTTAGCCACAAACAGATGAGTAAAAATAGGTAAGTACTCACTAGCTCTACTCATGTACTCACTAGTTAAATTGTTCATTCGTTATCTTTCTCACCAATTCATCGCTTCAATCCTCAACAAACTTTGTTCTTCCGCTTACATCACTCAATTGTTAGCCTACTCACTCCTAACTCATTAAATCTCTCAGTAACTCGTTAGCTCACTCGCTCACTCACCCGCTCATATTTTCTTTCCCTCGTTTTATTTTTAATGGCTAAAGGGATACTTTAAACCTGATGTTTGTTGTTTATGTTGGAGGAGGGACGTACCCCTAGCAAGGTGGTGGTGGTGGTGGTGGTGATAGTAACATGATGGAGGTGAGAATGTGATGGTGGTGGTAGTAATTGTGGAGGTGGAGAAGGAATGGCGGTGGTGGTAATCTGGAGGTGGGAAAACGTTGTTGTTGGTGAATATCTTGGAAGTGGGAACAAGTTGTTGATGGTGGTAACAGTAGCACGAAAGTGCTCTGTAACGTCCCGCTGACTCACTGGGTGTCGAGCTTCAGTCTATGCTCTCTTGTTCTGGTATCCCATATGCTGAACAAGTATGTCCCTGTCCACTTCGCCACTTGTTCCCCGGTATCTTGTACATCTTGATCATGTCTTTTCCAACACTTTCAGTGACGTAAGATTCAAATTTTTTTGGGCATTTCCTCCCTCGTGTTCCGTAGTTTCTTTAATTCGTCAAGGCCTTAAGCTCAGAAGGGAAAGATTGTGTGGAGGTTGATGGCAACTGTCTATTACAGGTGACCAGTACTCTGTGGCGGTGGTGGTGGTGTAGGTAGTGTTTTATTCGTCAGGAAACAGATCATTGTCTCGTGACGAAGGTCATATGTGGACCTTCTGCAGTACCAGAGCTAGGCTGTCCCACCATACACTAACAACAAAGCCTCATAAGAGAAATGGACACGAATACATTCACTGAAGACACATTTATTGAAAACCTTGCTGTCTTTGGAACTTGATGCTTCTGATACGAATGCTTTCTGGTCTATTTGCCTCATGCTGAGCCCTCACCACTAGTGTATAATGAGCATATCTGGGATTAGTGACTGGGTGATAGCATTTAGGGTTCAAAGAGGAAATGTGAGGCAAATTAGTTATAGTGGGGGAACCTATGGAATGCTTGTCTATCTCATATACCTAAAAGTTCTGATTCCATGGAAATAACATTTGCTGTATGCAGGTTTCTTCAACTCATTACCCCTCATCGCCTCTCACTCATCCCCCTTCACTCGTGAATCTTCACTCTGAGATGTCAGCATCCATGAGAGGTGATCAAAGGCTACTAGACGCTCGCTCCTGTGTGTGTGCTGTGTTCTTTCTACAACTGTTTCATTCTGAGTGAATATCAGGTCTAATTTCGCTGGTATGTAACTGATACTAGTAATTTTTTCAAGGTTTCATTCATGACTCTTGTCTCCCATGTTTGCAGTTCCTCATGTGGATCTTTATTTGTTTTAGTCTATTTTCCTGTGTTTGAAATCACCCATATCTTATGTTGGTAAAACGGCCTATTAATGCAAGTTTCCATTTCCAGTATGTCATTTTTTTAACTCTTTACTGTATGCTTGTCTGGAATGTCCACTCTTTGAGGTCGGGTTATAGGCAATTCCTCCTGCCTCTGTTGTTCTTCCTTCCATTTAGATTGAGCATTCCTTGTTTATGGCTATCATCTCTTTTGTTGCTCCTTTGTTCTTTAATCGGTGATATTTTCCCCTCCCTCTCTTCAGTTATTTCATTTTCATTCTGTTTTTTTTTATCTTGTAAACATTGATCATTGGAAATGAAAGTACTTCTGTGGTCAGCTGATAATGTGGTGTTACGAACAGCTGATTCCGAAGATCAGCTGACAGGAGGCCATCTCAGTACCAGTTCTCAGGCGCCTCACATGCTCTCAAAATCGCAACAGGAATAACTTTAAGTAATAAGTTTAAGTTAAAACAGTTTAAAAGCAGCATATACTCATCTATTTAGGAGTAAGTAAAAAAGCTGAAATAA